>NW_020653945.1:4667214-4683284 GCF_003589595.1 Hyposmocoma kahamanoa
AACAGTTTTATGTAAAAAGTTTGTTTTTATTTTTTAATACTCCCTCCGTAAGAAGTCGGATAAAACTTGTCCGGATAAAACTTATCCGATTACATGATATACTTTGGGAAGTTCTGTAAGCAGATAAGTTTAAGTTTACAACAGATAGAACTTTTGACTCAAATCATTGATTTTATGAAGTTGTCTACATTGTTTACAAACGTCAGCGTTGAGATTAATAAACCTACCTCAAACTTACCATGAAACTCGACTTTCATTAGCGAGCGTGTGTAGAGTTTGTCCAAGTACTGACACTTTACCTATTTCTGCCGCCAAGCTGTAATGGAAGCATACAGTGTTCCTGGTTTCGAAGCCCTTGAGGGTAATGATCTGGACACACAGAGGTGGTTGCAAAAGCGTTCCGGGCGCGGGAAATTTACGAGTTCATTGAACATTGCCACAAAGAAACACGCGGCTAAACGGCGGCGCGGTGCGAGTCCGAACGCCATGACACACGCAGAGCGCGGGAGCAATCCGAGCCCGCTACGCGGGGCGGGTGCGGGCGCGGGTCTTGTAAACATTGAGTTATACTTATATGCAACCGTCCACACAGAGCGTTAGTGGCGGGGCGCGGCCCGGGAGCGGGACATGAACGTTGTATCTTTTTACAACTGTGGAGTGTCTTTTATAATTAAAACATCTTAAAACTATTGAGTTATAGTATTGAGTAACTATTGAGAATTCGACCGAAAAACTTATATCGTTGGTGCACTCACACCCCAGTTTAATTCCAAAGAGCCAAATCGAAGTCGTGAGTATGGAGTATTTTTTACCTTATTACACCACTTGTTCTTGTGTCACTTGACTTGTTCATACCGTCATTTGGTATCGTAAAAAAAAGGAAACCTGGATAGCAAATATCACTATGCGTCTGTCCAAAGCGAAGTACCAGGAATATGGAACTTTCGCAGGATTAGCGCTAATAAAAGAAGACGTTCTTCTTCATCACTATCCGACGGTGAAATGATGCTTTCTTCATCAGTGTTGAAAACTTAGGGGATGGATAAAAAAGGTTGAAAATAAAGTGTAGCGTAACGCTTTTGGTGTCACACTGGTCGCCTTCACGCCGCTTTCTTGCCGCGAACTACGCTCGGGACCGTTATGTGGCACGCCCCGGCACGCATTCGCTTCCCGCGGGTCCGTCCCCGGACTGCTTTTCCTGCTATACCGCGTGTGTGTGGCCTGACTTTAAGGGTGCTGGTGAAAGTACAGGCGCATGAGGCTTGTCAACTTATGTCTCAGATCTTTGTGATTATAAGCTCTTAGTAGCATTGCGGCTACTATGAACACGCGTGTCACTTACAACCAGGCGCACGACTTATTCGTCCCTGTACTTGGTATAAAATATACTATATTTATAATCTAACTGTAATATGTAATGCATAATGCTCGACAATTAAGTTTATTCTGAAGACCAAACAATAGCATGTCTCTACAAACCAACTTAGTTCACTATCACGTAACGTTTGTTTTACTAATATGAGACGGCGACCCATATCAGTGAACTTACCTCTGTGAAGCAAAACTGATAGATGAAGAATTTAAAAGCTGAAACATAAAGATTGTAAGACAGGAAAACTATTGAAAATAGATGCAATAACGTCTAAAGCGGGTGAGAGAGGGTAGCAGCTGGAACCGGGAACAGAGGTAGGAAAAGGAATTAGGGTCGTGAAAAATAATATTAAAAAGAACGGACAGAATATGCACATCAGCGCGAAGGCGAATTGGAAGCCATTTTTACCGAGCGCATTGTTCAGACACGTGATCGTATTTACGGAGACAGAAAAGAAATAGAATAGCCAGGTATTGTAGGCGCTCTATTTTATTCAGATGCAATCCGATTTCATATATGTAACAAACGTCGACGAAGTCTATGCCGATGGAAAGATTATTAAGGTGACTCACCGAAGGAGCAGTGGTAACAACTGTATTGCTAGATGAAATGGTTTAGGTATTTACTATTAAACACCGATCTAATATACGATACACCTAATGATATTGTCTATGGAATGTGCTAATTCATTACATAATAGGAGGTCCTTAACTCGTCCGTATAAAATTCCAAAAACAGGTTAAATTAAGTCTAAAACGAATTATTTAAAATAAAATACCTAATTTTGCACATAATTTTTATATTGAGATATTTCTCTTTAAATACTATAGAGAAGTTGCTATTCACATTTACACTAAAACTTGAAAATTGTCCAGAATTTAACGAAACGCCGTACCGCCCACTGTCCCTTCAGTCGTGTTAAATTTTCTCCGCCCGTTCTTATTACATAAAAGCTCATTCATTTGCTTATTTTCACATTAATTTTAAGCGCTCATTGTACCTCTGTTTTACCATCCGCTCATTTATGTACACACGCCAGCACATCAAGCTACACATTGACGTATCTTGTTCCGTTGCAATGGAGGCGATTTTCGAACAAAAATGGGTAGTCTGATGTGCCGTAGTCCGTACATGCCCCACGTTCAAGTACTGGGCAGAATATTTGTCTACCGCATATATCATGTGTTGATTACAAATTTTCTTTTTCTTAACCTTCATTTTGTAATGAAGCCAGCTTCATACAATAATATTAAACGATGAAATTTTCAAAGTTAAATAAACTTTATTTCACAGGTAAAAAAATCATATAGGAAATGAAACTATTTTTCCGGATTTAAATCGCGTATATTTGTTTTTTCAAACAAACCAACGTTTCGGGCCCTTTACTGGTCCCATAGTCACGGTTGACTGTCAACCATGACCATGGGACCTGTAAAGGGCCCGAAAACCTAAGAACTCGATAAAAAAATCATACTTGAAATCGTCATAATGATTAAGCTCTGTTGCTCATTCATAAGGCTAATTCCCCTGAGAAGAATGAGCAAGAAACTCTAGGTACTAGTTAGTAACTCTTTGTACACAATAATTTTTAAATATTTATTACATATATCATAGATCGAAACATCAGCAAGAGCTAGACGGGTCACTGCCACGGATTATGTTATCCAAGCACGCTGTACAACCTTTTGTATAAAGTTCTATTTTATTATACTTTATTACAGTTTTAAACCTCGTCAGTGGCCAATTTTGAATATCAATCGAAATCTTATAAATAAATAAATGAAAATTAGACAACATCACACAAGTTGCTGTGATCCTAAAGTAACCAAAGGACTTGTGTTATGGAAACCATGCGACAAACAGCCAGATCCGAAACAATACCAGAAAACAGCAAAGCTCCTTGTGAAAGAGTTCGTCCAATGAAGTACTGCCACCTTACCTATTTCTGTCGCCAAGCAGGAATGTCAGCATTACTGTGTTCCGGTTTTGAAGGGTAAGGGTACTGGTGAAATTACTTAATTTATTATATGAGACTTATCAAGTTATGTCTCAGAGTGACGGGCGCAGTGACAGTGCCCCTCCAATTTTTGCGATCTAAAGTTCTGAGTGGCAATGCAACTGTTATGGACAGGCACACGCCTGTGGCACACTTACCATAAGGCGCAAGACTTCTCCGTCCTGTCACTTGATATTATTTAAAAAAAGTTTAGTTTCTATGGCTATGACTGGCCTGACTGGGAATCGAACCCGGTGTGCAAGCCCCTGAACCATGGTAGTAGTCGATAAAATTCTACAAGCATATTACCACTGCACAGTACTTGACATTTCAATTTCCTAGCTTTTACCATTCTATCTGTTATTGCATCAAGTTAAATGTAACAAATGGACTTCCCCGGCTAAGGGACAATAAAATTTCCAATTTATTACCTTTCGCGGGTAATCTCTTTGACTTATTGGCTAGAAACTGCCTTAAATCATTTACGACTCTAGCTTGCTCTACATTGATTTAGAATGTCGAAGAAGCTGAAATACATTTTTTTACCGTATTGTTGTACTTATCTAAATAAGTGCAGGTATACATGGCAACACCTGCCTGCCTCTTAAGCAGGGGTAGTGGTTTGAATCCGCACTTGTACCTCTGAGTTTCTGGAAATTTCTGTGCCAAATTTAATTTGAAATTTGCCATGAGCTTTTCGGTGAAGGAAAACATCGTAATGAAACCTGCCCATCGAAGAAGATTCACAGCCCTCGGGAAACGTGTGAAGTCACCAACCCGCATTGGGCCAGCGTGATGGACTATGGCCTAAAACCTCGCCAGAGAGGAGAACCGTGCCCAGCAGTGGGACATGTAAATGGGTTGGTGATGATGATGATGATGTGGCATTAAATAAAGGAAACAGTATATTAAGCGAGTGACCGGAGAGAAGCGAGAAAAACTATTTTGCTAGAACAAATATTCACGAATTCTTACAAAAACTATACGATACATGGATGTAGTTTATCGGATCATATGAAAACAGGCTATAATAAAAGTCTAAAATTAATTATTTCAGAATGAAATAACTAACTTTGTACATAATTTTTACATGGAGATATTTCTCTTTAAATAGTACAGGGGACCTGCTAAAAACTTTGGTTTTCAACGAAAGCCCTATTAGTTATAAATCCACATTTATCCCAAAATTACCAAATTGCCCAGCGGTTTAACGAGACGCTGTGCCGCCCGTTGCCCTGTTAGTCGCCATCTGCGCTTGTCGACGTCGGATTTGTGTCAATTTTTTTCCACCTGTTCTTATTTTATTTCATATTACTTTACAGCGCTACGATTGCGGGACGCGAAGGACTACCTCCTAAAATCTAGGCTCGCGTTGCCTTAATACAAGAAAAGGAAATATATTTTCTACCTGTAACATTTCGAAGGTCATGTGGAACATTATACCCAAGGGGCGAGCTATGATTCCCAATTGGATATCCAACTTATTCTTTTACAAAAGCAGCACTCAAGTGATGAACTGAAAGCTTCTTATCCAGAAACGTCACCTGTGCCCCCAGGAAATCAACGTGTAGTAGCTACTGCTACTCTACTGAGCTTCTTGTGAAAGAGTTCGTCCAGGGAAATACTGCCACCTTACATATTTTTGCCGCGAAGCAGTAATGTGAGCCTTACTACATTTCGGTTATGAAGGGTAAGGGTGCTGGTGAAATTACAAATTACAAGCACACACACACTTGGCAACTTGCGTCTCAAGGTGAGGAGCGCAGTGACAGTGCCCCTCAGATCTTTGTGATTTAAATCACTGAATGGCACTACAACTGTTATGGACAGGCGTGTCACTTACCACCAGGTGGGCGACTAGTTCGTATCGTCGCTTGGTCTCTAAAAAAAGTCTCCCTTCCTACGCGGACGATGCTATAGCATTGACTGAGGTTGGCGTAGTAGGTTGGTCTTATATGATGCCCCATGGAGCACTGCGAGGGGACACAGTTCAAATCCCACGCTAAACGTCTGCCTAGTCATTAAATCATATTATTTTACGATATTTTTTCTAGAAGAATATGTTTCATAACCTAACATAAAAAGTATTAGCGTATTTATGAGGTTTTTACCTTAGTATAGAAGTAATGTTCGTAATACTTTTACCAACTTATATAACAATAATTGCTTTCATATTATTGTGAGTGTAATAATGCAAACCGAATTAAGTTAATCGAATTAAATTTTTTAATTTTTATTCAACTGGTATTCAATTTTTTTTTGTGAAATTACTCCACTAGTTTGTTACAATTATTAATACAAAGATCGAACACAAGAAGAAATTCCTTCGATCTGACCGGATTAGAACCGACGTCTTCTAGCATACCATGCCAGACGCTATACCAACTCAGCTTATTTGCTTCGTCTGCAAGCGTCTGACACGGTAAGCTAGAAGACGTCGATTCGAATCCGGCCGTATTAAGTTCTACAAAACAAAAATTTTCAAAATCGGTCCACACTTGATGGTGAAATCGATGATTACACTGTAAAATAACTATAACATTTGAGGATATCCCTCGATTTCTATAGGATTCCCTCATCAGACAAGACCTCACTAAACAGGACTAACTCGAGAGTGTACCATTTCAAACATGAAAAGAATTTTCAAAATCATATCATATCATTTCTTCATCGTTTCTGTTAATTAATTTGTATAGTAGGTCAACTAGATTAAGATTGATTTACTAGAGAGCTATAGGAATACACAGGTGCAAGCGAGAAATATAACTTCTCGTCTCGGTAATAAATAAAGAGCGTAAGTTACAGCTTTTTAAGATAAGAAACTAATACCGGATGTGTGACATATTACAATTGGTAGGTTATATTATGTAGCAAATTTTCAAAAAGGCTCTGTTTCTTGTTTGGCAGTATTGGTTTCTGTTTAATTAATTGAGTAGCAAGTACTCGTATGTAGAAAAGAATAGCTATACTTCTGTAAATTTGCTTTTGTGGCTGTCACATTGATATTTACACAGCTGCCTATTTACATAGCTACTTAATCTGCATAATTTGCATAATCTCGCAGATTTCTAGGTTCTTTCTTTGTCACCAATTTGTGGAGTTTTGGTTGAAATATAGGTACTTTTGATTTGAATTAATAGTGTTCCCATTTAGTCTTTTAGTATAGAAAATATTTATACGTTTCCTTAAAGGTTTACAAATTTCAATTTTCTGTAGTCCTGGGGCCGCACCATGATCTCTTATTATAGTTCAGTATAGGTTCGTAACGACAAAAAAGCGGGATGGTGATATACATTTAATGTAGCGCTGTCTCACAACGATTTATTTTAGGTCCTAAACTAAGAGTTCACGGTAAGGCCCTGGCAACAAACACAAATTTTTTGAAGAGTAATAAAGTAATAAAGTCTTTTTCATGGTTTTTATCATTTTTATAATAGAAAATGATATTGATAACATGTTGATAACCTAGAAACAAAAATCGTGTTACATGGTTTGGTTTTGTTGAAAATGATAAGAGCTGGCGATTCTTGCGTGTTTTTTTTTTGTATTTGGAAATAGCTGTTTCAGAAGTCGTTTGCGGTTTTAGGTGTTATCGTTGTATATTACGGAGTTAACTCATATAGACTTTTACACAACCGATATTCTGTGCCCGATTTGTCTTACGAAAATACCCACTTTTCGCCACTGCTATCTTCTAACCACTTTTTTTATGAAAAATCTTCTTTTATCTTCACTCTTGCCATACTATTACGTAATTATTATTTTTTTATTTAATTACGTAATTATTATTTGCCAAGTTTTATTAGAATCGGTTAGCGGAAAGTGGGTGAACCACCACCTTTAGAAGTGGAACATTTTCTTTAAATTTGAATGGTACCACTACTGAGGTACGCATTCTTCTTTTTGTTGAAACAAAAAGAAGAATCATTGAAATCGGTTCACAAATGTCGGAGTAGTGTAACAACACAAAAAAAAAATACAGGCGAATAGAGAACTTCCTCCTGTTTTGAAGGTGCTCAAAAATTAATATATGTTTCGCAAAATAACAGTTGTATCAAAATATCCACAACCACATTACACTAAATAACAGTGAAAGTATTATTTAGCACTAAGTTCACAATTTACTTATTCCGATTTTCTACATGAATTGTACGATTTCTCAAGCCAATTGAATGCGATAGAAATTCACCTGTTCAAACATAATTTTATCATTCATTACACGCCCCCATATTTGGAAATTCATCCCGACCGCGCATCGCGGGGTGAATGACCTCACACCCCCTGTCTCGAGCCTCGTTCTCACAAAGATGGCTGCACAGTCCACTCAGCACTTGACGAAAGTCGCTTCTTGCACATTACGTGAATCGTGATGCTACGTGCACATTACCTTATTTGAAATGCAGATGTAAAGTACCTACTGAAACTTACAGAGAAATGTAAAAGTAGAGACTATATTCTAGTACCTACTGTTAGTGGTGTTAAGTGTTCATGACAGCGTTATTGGGAGTAAGGCAGTACCTGTAATTAGATCGATATTTCTGGAAAATCAATAATTCTGTCAGTGACACTATAACTGCGTTTCACAAAACAAGCGAAAAACCGTTATTTGTATCAGGTAACTAGTTAATAATTGCCTAACTTGCCTTGCATGTTTAATATACCTAGGAGGACATAGGCTACTTTTTGTCACAAAAATAAATCTTAAAGGGGGTGAAATAGAGAATGAAAGTTTGTATTAAGTAAGTCCATTTATTTGTAAGTCAATGAAATTAGTATAGTACAATAGGCTACTCAATGTACTTATGCAGACGAAGTGGCGGGGACCGGCTTGTTTGAATATAATCATAGTTTATTTTTAACTAACTTCAAAACAGGAGGAGGTTCTCAAATCGACAGTATTTTTTTATGTATGTTATGCCAACTCGGGCGTTTGTGAACCGATTTTGATGATTCTGTTTATGTTGGAAACAGGGCACCTCAATATTGATCCATTTAAATTTGAAGAAAATATTCGATCTCTAAGGGTGGCAAACTAGTGAATGAATCCGGTTTTGCGCACTTTCCGGTAACCGATTTCAATAAAACTTGGCCAATAGATGTAATTCCACGAAGTTTTGAGGTCGATTTTTTTATAAATATCATGTTTTTTCTAACGTAATATGTTTATACTTTTTGTGAAAATACTCCACTGGTTTAATATTGTTATTAATACAAAGATCGAAAACTCAAAGAAAAATACCTTCCAATGAAAAACCAACGCCTGTTGCCACACCGAAACCACCGGAGGCCTCATGGTCGTTGCGACAGAGATAGTGTGGTTTTTTCTTTGTGTTGTTCAACCTTTATATCAACAATTATAATCACAATATTCAAGCTTTTCCTCTTCTACCTAAAAAAAATATTGGAGCAGATTATAGCGAAAGACAAAAAAAGAAAAAGAAAAAGACATTAAATACTCCACGAAAACATCCAAGAAATCTACCGACCAAAGTTACGCACTTTGTCAACTAACCGAAACAACTGGTTAGACAAATCCAATGAACTTTAGGCGTGTAGTATTCAGGGTGTATCAAAACTCAATGTTAAGCGGCCACCGGACAAGAAGCCTGTATATTCACTCAACTGTACCTAATCGATTACGTACTTTTATGCTTGCACTTAATTGGGAAACCTCGACTCGGTTTGTTTCTCTGATGAAATTGTTTCAAATTTGACAAGTTTACGTGTATCCATATGCAGTAGAGCTGACTTTTAACATTCATGGTGGTTCTTCAAAGTACTGTAACGAAGAGGGGTCTAAAACTAACTTGTCTGATGTTCTGTTGAAATTCGTCAACCTGAACACTATAAAACCAGACGGTCTTTATAAGATTGGAACCGAAAATTCGATTGGGTACCAATTTACTATATGTTTTGTTGATTGCTTTTTGGGATTTGTCGATGTGCTACCACGGTAAAATAGGATTCGGTTTTGCGAGGTAGACATACGAAAGCGAATGCCAGATTGGTATTCTCGTCGTAGTAAGAGGATTTGGTTTTGGGGATTGTTAGTTTATAGTACTGAGAAGAGAGTTGCTTACGCCAACGACTTCTTTTATTTTCGTAAATCTAGTCTAGAATATAGAAGGAGGGTTATTTGTAAAATAATGACAACCTTGAAGGACTATATTACTAACATCATTAAGCAACAACTTTTTAACCGACTTGAAAAAAAGCAGGTTCTCAATTCGACTGTATGTTTTTTTGGATGTATGTTACGCGATAACTCCGGTGATAAACTTTGTAAAAGGATTTTGACGATTCTTTTTTTGTTGGAAAGAGGGTACCTTAGTAGTGGTCCCATTTAAACTTGAAGAAATTATTACTTTCGAATAAAAATAAAAATATTTAAATAGGTAGATATCACTCTAAACGGTGATAACTCTGAACGATAACAAAACAAACGGCGTTAAATACCAGTCCGATGCAAAACGCAGATACGGGGGTGGGGGTGGCAGGACTCTAACACATTTGAATTTACTACCAAATACGGAACGTGTTTTCCTTAACTTGATGTTGACGGAATCATCGATTGTATCGATGAAGTTATAACGCTTTGAAAAAGAAGAACATGGCCATCAAAATCACTGAATAATATAATATACAATAGAAGTGCTTAGTTTGCGAGGCATGTGCTACAAAAGTACGCAAAATTCCACATACTTAGCGATATTTTATCTTTATACGTTCGTGCCAATTATCTGGCGCAAAACCTCGAAAATCGTAGAAAAAATCCTTATTTTGCTATTTTGGAGTACAAAAATTATAGTCGCACTTTCAACGATATGCCAAAACGGGTAAAGTTGAAATAATATAAATACACTCGATTTGTTATTTCTTTTTAAATTAGAAACTGCGGTCAATCATTATCAGGATTTCATAATGTTTCAAATTACGAACATGTGAGATTTGGCGACAGCGGTTCTTGTTTTTTAATAATATCAAGTGACGTGACGAACAAGTCGTACGCCTGATGGTAAGCTACACGCATGTCCATAACAGTTGCAGTGCCACTCACAGCTTTAAATCGCAAAGATCTGAGTGCACCGCC
This sequence comes from Hyposmocoma kahamanoa, assembly GCF_003589595.1. NCBI lineage: Eukaryota > Metazoa > Arthropoda > Insecta > Lepidoptera > Cosmopterigidae > Hyposmocoma > Hyposmocoma kahamanoa. Next base: position 4,677,673 of record NW_020653945.1, read on the forward strand.
ACTGCGCCCTTTACCCTGAGACATAAGTTGACAAGTCCCATGTGCCTATAATTTCACCAGCACCCTCTTTAAAACTGGAACACAGTAATGCTGACATTACTGCTTGGCTGCAGAAATAGGTAAGGTGGCAGTACTACTTTGAACGAACTCTTTCACAAGGAGCCCTACTGCTACCAAATTACTGGTTCTGATAGTAATCTAGACGAGATATTTCAACGCGAGCCTAGATTTTAGGAGGTGAGGTGTGGGGGACCGCTCCTCGCGACCCGCGCACTGAAGATTAATGTGAATAAAATAAGAACAGGCGGAGAAAATTTGACACAGATCCGACGTCGACAAGTGCCCGATGGCAACTGGCGGGACAGCGGGCGGCTAGGCAATTTTCAAATTTCGGGATAAATGTGAATTTAATAACTACAGAGCTTCAGCAGAAAACCAAAACTTAGCAGGTTCTGATCAGAGGAAATATGCCCGTATAAAAATTACGCGCAAAGTTACATATTTCATTTTTAAATAATTCGTTTTACATACTTTTAAATTTTCCAAGTGCTAATTCGTTTTATATTTTTAATTTAGCCTGTTTTCGGGATTTTATATGATCGGGTGAAGTATATGCTATCGTGTAACAAATTAGCACTTTCCTCAGACAATATCCTCAGGTATACCGTATATTTTTTGTAAGACTGTTATTTAATAGTAAATACCTAAACCGTTTGATTTAGCAAAACAGTTATCCCTGTGACTCGCCTTAAGACAGTTCCATTGTTTTTTTTCTTCCATGATCAAAACTTTAAACACTAAAATAAATGAATGTAAAGAATTGCATAAGCCATTTACATTCATCCACATTTTTATTATCGCACGAGAATCACAATGGCTGGTCATTCTAATGTTTTATTTTTCGAGCTAAACTGCAAGCAAACAGTACACAGCGTAACAGAATGCTAAAAACTATTGTATGTTACCCTCGCGTGTGTGCAGTCGACGCCATTAATTCTCGCTTAGCGTCCTCGACGTGTTGTCTTATTTGTACTGCAGAGTGTACTATAACTGCCATTTTTTACTTATATGGACGCACCTTTATAATAAAGTCACGAAATTTGAAAATTATTTGGAAATATTAGGAAAATTTAGTTATAATTTCATATAAGTAATAACTAAATAACGCACACACTTAGCTATAAGAAACCCTGGTTCGGGGATGCCATGGACACACATATGGACAACCACAAATTACACCCAAACTCACGAGATAATTAAATATAGGCCATACAATTATTTCTCCCGGCCTAGCAATCGAACCCGGGTCATCTGCGTGGCAAACCGGCTTGTTAACCGTTCGGTCACGAAGGCAGTTAAAATACAATATTTAGTAGCAGCATAGCTCTTTGTGAAAGAATTCGTCCAGGGAAGCCTGCCTCCTTACCTATTTCTGCTGCCAAGCAGTAATGTGAACATAACAGCGTTTCGGTTTTGAAGGGTAAGGGTGCTGGCGAAGTCACAGGCACATGGGATTTGAGAACCTGCTCATTGTGACGGCCGCAGTGGCAGTGCCCCTGTTAAGATCTTTGCGATTTAAAGTTCTGAGTGGCACTGCAACTGTTCTGGACAGGCGTGTCGCGACTTGTCCGTCCCGTCACTTAGTATTACAATAAAAACAATTTTATCATATTCAGCTCTTGTCAAATAATAAAGCCACATGCGATCATGCGTCAAGATAATCACAAATTGTCGGCCGGGTGATAAATTAAGTTTATTATATATCGCCTATCCACAACAGTTGTAATGCCACTCAAAGCTTTCGAAATCGCAAAGATCTGAAGGGCACTGCCACTGCGCCCGTCACTCTGAGACATAAAAGGTTGACAAGTACCATGTGCGTGTGGTTTCAACAGCATCGTTAGGTACCCTTCAAAACCGGAACACAGTAATTATCATATTATTACTATTTAAAAAAATAGGTGATAAATATTAATTAAATTTTTATTGAATTGATATTCAATTATTTTCGTTCCGTGGCTTAGTTGGTACAGCGTCTGGCACGGTATGCAAGAAGACGTCGGTTCGAATCCGACCGGATCGAAGGAATTTTTTCTGAGTGTTCGATCTTTGTAATAGGGGTTTAAATATGAAATTGCCGATTTATTTTACTGGCCACTTTAAATTAAAATTAAACCTGTATGGTGTCCGATTTCAGAGTGAAACGTTTTTCACACGAAAAGTAAAACATGCTTAACTTAAAAAACATGATATTTGATTGTTCGACTTTCAATTGTTTTTACATTCAGCTTTTAACGTGAAGACAGATACAGCGAAAATCTGAGTACCTAATTTTCGAATACGAATTTCCACATGGAGTTAACGTAGCAGAAACTGTCAATGCTGTATTTGGAGAGGATACGGCATACGCAAATACGGCAAACGCCGGCAATACGGCAAATTATGACTTGAAGAAAGAACCACGAGGAAGACCAGTCACAAATGTAAATAACGTTGAATTGAAGGTAATGATGAAAGCCGATCCGTATCAAACTACCACGAAACGTCATGGTTTAATGTTAGCATACCCACAATATGACATATGGCGTTTGAATAATGACGACGGAACTCGCAGCAAAACAGCTTCACCGTTATTGCTCTATGATAACGCAACACCTCACACTGCTTGAGAAACAGTTTTACTACTACAAGACCTGCAGATATAAATTATCCATCATCCTACATATTCGTCGGACCTCGCCCCGACCGACTACCATTTTTTCCCGCAATTTGATTTTTTTTTTGTATGGAAATAAAATTCCTAGGAAGCAGTACAAAAATCCCTGCACACAGCTGTGGAGTCCAGGTCTCCAGAGTTCTATCGCAAAGGTTTAAATGACCTTCCGATTACATGGCAGAAATGTATAGACAACAAGGGAAAAAACTTTGATTAAACAAATATATTTAATCTTAAAAAAATTGTTTTAATTTTTCAGTGCGAAACGGCAATTTCATACTTTAACCCCTAATATTAATAATTATAACAAACTCGTAGAGTAATTTCACAAAAAATAATTGTATATCAATTCAATAAAAATTTAATTAATACAGTGAAAAGCGACATCTCTCGCCAGGACTGGTAGCTGTAAAGGTACTAACTGGGTGATAAATCTGTCATAGATTTCTCATAGATGGCGCTACGACTAAAAAGTCGTTGAAAGACCAAGTACAAAGACACGACCCAAGCACATAGAAATCGAAGGAATTTTTTCTGAGTGTTTTTTCTGAGTGTTCGATCTTTGTATTAATAATTATAGGTGATAAATATATTTTGCTAGTCGATGCCACCTGCTTTTAAAATGTTTACAAATATTCCTGTGGTGTATACAAAATAAAGATACGCTGAGGCTCACCTGCTCTCGCCATTACGATGCTACATACCGATATGAATGGACCTGTCTCACGCGCACGTTAACTAACCAAAAATGTTTTATTAGCTATCCCTTTGCAAAAGTAGACGTCACAATTCCCTAACTAATATGTACGAAATTGAGATTATCTGTTTGTATAACGTTTTTAATTTAAGTATAAAACTCATAGGTAGCTATTATTTATAAATAAATACGATACAACGATATATCGTGTTACGAATGTTCAGCTACGAACAGCAAATGTAGCAAATTACGTGAAGTAGGTAACCGAATATCAGAATCTACGCTCTGATTGAAACCAAAACGGTTCACCGTAAAGCTGACGTAACCTCACAAATCAAACCGCAAAGTAAACAATAGTCTGGAAGTGAAGACATGCGAGGAATAGGATTCCCCGAAATCGAGTGTTTCATAATACGAAGGGAAATGATATCGATAAAATTTGAACGCTCGTAAACTTTACGACAGTTGTAAATTGGAGGATAAAAGTTGTGCCGACTGCGGCTACGGTGGATTAATGTAAATGCCGATCACGCACTTCGGAATGAAAGACGTGTACCATATACAAGAAAATTGATTTCAAAGTACCTACAGGTGTTTTAGTACGTACCTACATCGTTCTTATAGTTATTTAACAAACGTTTGTAACTCATCAAACGATTTATTGGTTTGAATTGTAAGTAGGTAACTATTTTGTTGGCAATATTTTTTTATGTTTTTTCTTTAGTTGTTTATTCTTGATGAAGATCACCGCTTCTTAGTTTGGTTGTAGTAAGTAATTTGTGGTTAACGGAGTTGGTGACAGTCATTCATTGCATATTTTAATAAATAAATAATTGCGTATTTAACTGAAATCTCACCTAATGGAAAGCGATCATGAGGTCTGAGACGTAGCAGTGCACACTTAAATAGTGCTTATGCACTCTCGCCTTGAAATGGCTCAAGTTATAGTGTTCGGGGAGCAATTCTGCAGGCAGGGAATTCCACTACTTTGCCGTTCGCCATATAAATGTGGAAGCGAAATGATTTGTGCGAATCTTTGGAATATCCACAACATAGGCATGAACCCCAGCCTACGTCTAATCCCACGATGATGGAATGGGGAAGGGGGAATTAAATCATGCATTTCCATCGCACACTCTCCGTGATATGTGTAATTTTTATGTACTGTTTTTTGATCCAAATAAATTAAAAAAGCATAATAGAATCAAGCATCTATGTATAAAATAGCATAACAAAGTTTATTAATGCTAATATTGCCAACTCTAGATCTCGCTTTTAATTCGGGACAGTGATCTTCCAAGTCACTGGTAGACCATATAATATATAATTCGCAAGTTTAGTGTAAATAAGCCACATCTGCAAAATGACAACTTTTGAAGAAAGAGTTTTAAAGATTGTTCGTAGACGATATTAGTCGATAGCATTTAGTACTTAAATATGAGTTATAAAATGTCACATATGCGTAATGTTGGGTAATGAAAAAATTTCCATTTTGAAAAAATCATTTTTCAGAAAATTTTTCCAATATTTTTCCCCATTTGACGTTGACACCCGTCAAAAGTTCAAACTACAGAACAAAACGATGGAACCATTGTAAAGATATTTTTTCGCTGCTCTCCAATCATGTTAAATCTCATTTTTCTCTACCTTACTTTTAGCTATACGATTTTATTTTATTATTCACGCTAAATAAAACTCCAAAAACTATTTCTAAACGAAGAATGTAATATGAGCCTTCGAATTATATCTTTCCAATAATTTTCAATTAAAAAAAATTCCGGCAAATATTCCACTAATTCAAATTTTTCGAAAATTTACCCAACAGTACATGTGCGTAATTTGTTTCATTAATTTGTATTATTTTTTTGACATGTTATGGCTTTATAAACCAGGCGTACGTAATTCTGCAATTTACTCAAAAGTAACATTACGGTCAGTCAAGGCATCTGTAGTCAGGTTTATATGGCCACGATAAATTATGTTACGCCGTATATCTATAACGAGCCCTAACCCGCAGCCCGAAGCCCCCACGGCTGTGATGTATACGGTCGGGTGCGTGCAGTGGCGCACGGACGCTCTACTTTTCACCCTCTTCTAAAGCAAGTCTGAGTTAGCGGCCTATTTTAAAAACACGACTATGATCATGCTGGAATAAGGCACACAGTAATGTCCTATCAATGAGTTAAATCGTATATAAAA
>NW_020653945.1:4693284-4878114 GCF_003589595.1 Hyposmocoma kahamanoa
AAATGTATATCATAAGTACTTTGCAACGCCCTTACAGGGTATCGCATGTAGTTCCTAACATAGTTCTAAGATACTATAATAACACTACATGTAAAATGCAAATAAATAAATAAATAAAAGATACAGCGGTTTTCTTGTAAAATTTCCAATAAAATTGTGTGTAATATTTTTTCCAAAGTGATTTGATTCAACATTGTCAGTGTTATGCGGAATCAACGAAAGCCGTTTGAGGTTGTATCGACTCTTAAATATTTATTTTATGTCTGAGATCCTTACACTACATGGGAGATGATGATCTGAAATAGCTGAACTGATGTTTATCAAATATAAGCTACGAGCCATCGTGTTTAAATTAACCTTCATATAAAAATCACTTTGAGATTAGTCCACCAGTTTGGGAGCTAGGAGCTACGAAGACAAACACACAAATGGAGACAAAGGCTTTAAACTTATAACTCTCCTTTTTTGCGTCGGGGATTGAAAATGAACTATTTTGGTTTGGTCCACCAGCACCGATTTGTTTTTGTTTTTTAATTTAAAAATAACGGTTGTGCAGGTATATTCGTGCACCATAATAAACGCAAAATAAATAATACCATAGACAAGTTTTTTTTTAATTCTCGTAATTAGAGACATTGATGCTAGTGAGTAGTGCCTCTACCACGAGTTTACTGTGACAGTTGTCGCTAGCGAGCGGGTAAATTACTTCACAATTTTGAATGGCAAATTATACAGCGCCTCTGGCGAAGAAGAAACAACATTTTGTATATAAATAAAGATTTTACGCGGTCACTAGCGATAACTGTCAATTTAATCTCATGGTTGAGGCACAGGACTCACATTGAAACGGTTCTTTATTCTTTGTTATTAGAAACTGGTATATAAAGGTACAAAAAGTCCTTACCTGTGTCAAAGAAGGATACTTCCACACTAATATCTGATTCTGAGAGTACCCGTGTGTGGACACTAATTCGCTGGAATGCTTTGACCACGCCAGGTTGCACACTTGGGATCCTGTTTAAAAGTTATAACAGTTTACAATCTAACACTGTTACTGATTGATTTATAGATAAATACTTTATTCACTAGTATGACACAAATACAGATTGAATACAACAGGAAAAATTAAAAACATTTTTTCTCATAGCAGTGAAGTGGCACTGACTCAGCATATGCCGAAGTTCCCTAAGGCGTTGGTTTTCAGCCAGAACCAACGGGAGGTACTAAATCTAGAAGTTATTTCTATTGTGTACACCTTCATAAAGAAATTTATCCATCCTTATGTTGTTGATATACCATCTATTCGCTCTAAGCGCTTTGCTTCCTCCTTTCTGATGGGTACAGCAAAGGAATGGAATACTCTATAGCTGTGTTTCCCGAAAAGTACAATTTGGGGTTATTCAAATTCCCCTTCTTCAACAGAGCTCAAATTTTCGGTACATTTCAACAAACTCATGGTTTTGGTATTTACAGGGTAATTAAGATGGATGTCTTCAGAATATTGAAAAATGATAATTTGGAAAATTCCATCTAAATTATTAATAGGATGTTGGATTTTGGTAATGAAACTAACGTTTCTGATTCATTACAGGTCCCATTGTTGTTGTAATTTTTATATGCAGTAAAGTATATTTCATTCATTCATTCAAATTTCAGTTTCAGGATAAAATAATATTGATATCATGGGTAAGCAAATTACAGTTGATATCATCATATTGTTTAAACTCTACTGCGTGTTTGTAAGGCACATTCCTGTGAGAAGAATGAGCAAGATAGGGATTGCTCTTCGTAAATAAACATTTGTACACATCATTTGTATCATTTACAATATTTATTTCAAACATCTTCGATTAATTAAATTTTTATTGAATTGATATGCAATTATTGTAGGACTGGTAGCTGTAAAGGTACTAACTGGGTGATAAATCTGCAATAGATTTCTCATAGATGGCGCTACGACTATAAAGTCGTTGAAAGACCAAGTACAAAGACACGACGCAGGCACATAGAAAAATTCGTGAGGTCCGTTGGTTCGTTCCGTGGCTTAGTTGGTATAGCGTCTGGCACGGTATGCAAGAAGACGTCGGTTCGAATCCGACCGGATCGAAGGAATTTTTTCTGTGTTTTTTCTGAGTGTTCGATCTTTGTATTAATAATCTGTGATTAAGTCAACCTGCAATGAGTAAAACGGCTCACTACCACGGATTTTTGTCATCCTAGTACGCTGAAGCTTTTGTTTCACTATAATTTTAAAACTCGTGTGAATTTAAAAAGGCGAAATGACTCGCCGTGTCTAGACAATTTTGAAGCTGACTGTACCTTCAGAACGGCAAATGTGTATGTAACAATTGTTCCTCAGTTTTATAATAATTACAACATAAATTCAATATGCCGTAAATCAAGCTATAAAACAGTTCATGTCTTGTATCTCATTATGGGCCTAGACAATTTCGCATAGCAATACGCAATAAGGTTATTATAATGGCATTGTACAGGTTCTTTGATATTTGATTGCAAACATTTATAGGCGCAAACAGAATAGCTTTCAGTAGAAAACATTACAGCAAAATTAACATGACGTAATAATTTTCTTTTTAAAAGACAGTCACATTCTGTGAGAAATTGTTCGTCTCGTCACTTTTTATCACCAAATCAAAATAATGTCAGGCGCATTTAAATTTTTTTTTTATGTTTCATTACCATAAGTTTCATATATATATATATTCGTGAAAATACTGCTCTTTAGTAACGAGCCACAGCCCGAGTCAACTGACCTTATAAATTTCTTAGTCTTTGGTTTTAAAGAATTATTTTTTTCTTTTTAATGACACCACGTATAAAAATATAACGTACCGGTGTCGACGCACTGCATTGGTTGGCTGGTGAGTGTGTTCCAGAAGCGGATACAGCGATCGGCTGTTCCGCCGCCAGATGCCAGGAGACCATGCTGGTGAGGAGACCACGCGATGGCCTTTACGGCTGCCACATGCGAGGAGTACGTCTGCACTGGTGATGTTGAGTGCTGGAATATGAAGATACAAAAAAATATGGTATGAACAAGATACAGTCACCAGCTTATTCGATAGCACATGTGCCGTCATATCATATTGTGAACATTAGAAAAGAACGAGCATGCAATAATAATACATAAAATTATAATTCAATAATATTTTTTGCTCATAACCGCAAAAAACATCATAATTGATACCTTCCCATACCGGAATAAAAACCACGAATCTCACGCCTACGTAAATTAAAACATTTTGTAAAGCATTAGTAATAAAAATTATTTGAAAACTTACCATAGACCAAACAAAGAGTTTATTATCGTTGCCGCCCGACGCCAAAGACTGACCGTCCGGGGACCATTTCAGGCCGCACACTTCTTGTCTATGGCCTTGCAGGATTCGCGATGATTGGACCGCTATAAAGAAATTATTGTGATTAAAATTCAACCTTCGGTACAAAAGTTACTTTACATTTCGGTCTTTTCAAAAACCACACAACATAATTGTTGTCATCGAAATGTGGTTACTCTTCCACTTGAAATTATCAGTGCAATGGTGGAGTAACTCACATTCAATTTTTTTTGTCTACAATATTAATTTAAATGATACTAAAGCGCATAGTTATTTATGTTTGGATGTTATTTTCATATATCACACTCTAAGTGTATTTTTTCAGAATCGATGAAAAATGTATCACTCACTTCCCGTGGAAGATTATTAAAATTTATGTACAAATTAAAGTTTATGACACACATCTAAACAATATCCTACTTGCCAAGTATATTAAAAAAAAAAGGAAAAAGCAATTTATTTTTATTATATTTTTGAGTACGGACTGTTTTGTCCAGATTACAGACTTGTACAGACTGTTATCTCACAATAATGTAATGACGGTTGTATTCAGGTGCAGATTCAAATTTTACGTTCAGCAACAGCATAATCTTGAATTTTATATATTTTGAGTTACGTAATAATTAAATATTTTTCTACAAATATTCATATTTAGCGACCATGAGAAAATATATTCAAGTCATCATGTGCTATGTACTATTATACAGAAAAGCTCGCTATCACTTAATATCGAACTTAAAAGCTAATTTATTATAGATCTTCATCCATGGGACATAAGATCTCAAGTCCGTGTGCCTGTAGTGTTTGCCACCCGTCAATCCGGAACAAAACCCGTCAATCCGAAACTAAACAATACTATTTTGCGGTGGCATCTATACAGACAAATTCTGCATAGAGAATCGCCAACAATATCGTACTTTATACTATCATTTATTATACTCACGTGGTGTTCTAGTATCTCTTTGTCGAATATGCCTATCCCGTGAGCCGGAGCTAAGTATGTCGCCGTTCCACGCCAGAGCGCCCACACGCGCAATATGCCCTTGTAGTTTGGTTACCTGTGTTTGAAATGTTTTTTTTTTAATACTATATTAGTCTAATGTACATTCGACTTGTAGCCACGTTGAGACGACAGACGCTGGTTAGAATCCAGCCGGAACGAAGAAATTTTTCTTTGTGTTTATACGATTTTTATATCATTAATAACACCAAAGTAGTGGAGTATTTTCACAAAACCTTTTTTATAAAAATTCGTGGAATTATATCTATTTGCCAAGTTTTATTGCAATCGGTTACCGGTAAGTGCGCTAAACCGGATTCATCCCCTGGTTTGCCACCCTTAGAGGTGGAATATTGTCTTCAAATTTAAAAAGATACACTGCTGAACAACAAAAGAACCATCAAAATCGGTTCACAAAGTAATCGCGTAATTCAAAAAGTACAGTCGAATTGGCATCATCCTTGTTTTAAGTCCGTTAAAAATATGAAGGGTAATAAAACCATGATATTCAATAAAATAAATATTGCAATTAATAAAGCGACATCTCTTGTCAGCCGCTGATAGCTGTAAAGGTACCAGGCTGAGTGGAGAAAAAACCTTCATAGGTTTCTCAAAGATGGCGCTACGTCAAAAGAGCCGTTTAAATCAAAAACAGATCGGCAACAAGCACAGCGAGAAATTCGAGAGGTCTGCCGACTCGTTTCGTAGCTCAGTTGGGAGAGCGGTTAGCTCAGGTCTGGCAAACAGGTGCTAGTACAAGTCCAGCCGGATCGAAGGATTTTTTTCTTTGTATTTGTTCGATCATAACCCTGTATCAATAATAAGCCTAATTAATCAGGGTTATCATCATCATCAACCCATTTGTACGTCCCACTGCTGGGCACGACTCTCCTTTTTCAGGCGAGGGCTTAGGCCATAGTCTACCACGCTGGCCCAATGCGGATTGGGGACTTAACACGTTTTCCGAGGGTTATGACCCTTCTTCAACGTGCATGTTTTAACGCGATGTTTTCCTTCAGCGAAAAGCTCATGATATGTTTCAAATTAAATTTCGCCCGGATTCGAACCCACGACACTCTGCTCTGTGCTGAGAAACTCAGATGCGAGCCCGGATTCGAACCCACGACACTCTGGTTGAGAGACAGTAGGTCAAACCATTAGGCTACCACGGCTTCGGTCAGGGTTATAATAATAAGTAATTAATCGAATATAATTATACTAATTTAAATTAGCCTTCAAATAAAAAAAAACGGTTTAAGTTCCGTCCAGCCGTTTGAAAGCTTCGATGCCAGACAGATGCAGATGCACAGACATGTCATAGGCTTCAAACTTGTAACTTCCGTCTTTTTGCATAAGGTGTTAAAAAATATCTGATACGGTATTCCAGAAGAGTCAAAACACGAAATCGGAACGGGGAATGTGTGAACGCACGATCGCATTCTGTTTGCAAAATCCCCGTACCCAATCCACAACATCCATTTTCTCTGAAAACCGCAATTACTTCCAAATCGGTAACTTTAGGCCAGTTTTGTTTCATTTACCTCTAAATCTGACCTTCCTAGTTACGGCCCATTAACTTTGTCTAATGCTGTGATCAGACAACTGTGATTACTTCGAAACAAATCCCTCTAAATTGGACGACTCGTCGGATAATATTGCTTCCAGTGTTATTGGGGTCGTCGTGTTTAGATAATGGCGAAATAAATTGGGGAAAAACTTTTAACATTTCCCGTTCCCAAATACATTGCTTGGTGAGTTGTTGTATCAACTATCAAACAAGCCAAGGAATGTACTTCTTAAAAAACAGAAAAGAACTAATTAACTCGTGTAAATCAAATAATCAAGGCACAAATTTGCGTGAAGGTATATGTGCGCGATAAAATGATGGTGGTATCAGTATTTTGTTCTTACGTGCAATATAGAGTATTTCGCACCTTTAGTATGAAAGAAACCCAACACATAATCTCAGTACAGAGTACTTAAAAAACCGACCTCAAATGTCATTCATCCCCTAGTTTGCCACCGTTAGAGGTGGAATATTAAATGGAACCACTATTGAGGTACCCTCTTTCCAACAAAAAAGAATAATCAAAATCGGTTCACAAATGCCGTAAATGTACCGTGATAACGCTTTGGTATGTATGTACATACAAAAAGAAAATACAGTCAAATTGAGAACTTCCTCCTTTTTTGGAAATCGGCTAAAAAACTCAACTTTTTGGGAATACACAAAATAAGATTTGTGACATTTTAACATTATTTCTGACGCCGTTAAATGTGAAAAACACCCGCTCTGTATGTTTCACGCTTTGGTAGAAAGGGCGCTTGTGACAAAAACACAAAACCGAAAAAATAATGTTTAAAGAAATGAAATTAAAAAATATCCACTTTTATCTTGCGGTAACTTCATAACTTATCCACGTAGGAAAAAATAAAAATAGTGACAGATCGGTCTTTTTTTATTGATCACGGCATACATAATTTTTTTTTTTAAATGTTACATACGCCCTTTTAACTAACAGCGACAGATTTATTACTCTCGAAGTACTATAATAGGTAATGGACTTTGTTAATCCTGGCAAACAATGATAAAACATTCATAAAACTGAAGAAGTCGTTTTAACTCAATACAAAGATAAGACGCACAGAAGCCATATTTAAAAAATTCGTAAGATCTTCTGACTCAGTCTGTAGCTCAGTTGGAAGAGAGGTAGCTCATGTTAGGCATAGATACTGATTCGAGTGCGGTCAGATTGAAAGGATTTTCTGTGTGTTTTTCTTTGTTAATTTTTTAATGAAGTCATTTTCATCCTAAAGATGCGATTTGTATTGTACTAAATGGTCAACAAAAGATTGTTATACCTCTTTGTTAACAGCAACGTCCCAAACGCTAATGTGTCCTTTCTGCGTGCCGACAGCCACGAGGTGGCCGCGTTCGCTCCACGCGACGGATGTCACTGCGTTGCCTTCTGATGATAGGTCGCAGAGACGGGTCACCTGTGAGGAAAATCAACATGCGTTTAGAAAACAGTGACAAGATGTCTACAGACTTGTTCGATTTTATGACAATCGACAACGTGTGATCAAATAAAACAAGTAAATGTGTAAGAAGAGAAACAAATATGTTTATTGTCGATCAACACGTGTGATCAGATAAAATCGAGCTTATATGTAAGAAACAATCGATCGATAACGTATTATTTGTACATCGACACGTACTATCAGACCAAATCAAGTAAATGTGTAGGCAACAGACGATCGGAACCGCACTTTTTGTCGATCTACACCGTGGAATTAAATTAGATATAGGTGCCTGCAAATTTGTTCGATTTAGCGACACCAATAAACGTCAAAAATCGAGCAAATCTGTAAGCAACTATTTCTGTTATCAACAAACACACCATATCGAGCCACAATAACGATCGTATTACAAATACGAGCATATTTATACTAGTTTTACTAAAATAAAAATGTTATTTACTTTGACTTATATCTGGTTTACAAACGTCTAGTTTTGACACATATTTTTTATATAAAGTAGGAGGCAAACGAGCAGACCAGCTACTTGTTGGGAGTTGGTCATCGTCAGTGATGGATGTTTGCAAAACAGAGGAGAGCATAATTTACAATTTTTTTTTTACATTTCAAAACACGTGTGACGATTTTACTCAAAATGAGTAGATTTTAGTTAAAAAGTAAAGGGGTATGCGTAGTACGTGATAGTGTCTGTCATCATGGTGAGTAATCACGTGAATATGGCGTCATTGGTGACGAACGATACTGCGTTATATGCGGGTAATGTAAAAAAGACAAAGCGTCTTTATAATTTAACCATTGCTAATGTTAAAATTTCATTCTTTTCTATTTGATACTATCAACTCAATTGCAAGGCTGATCAGATTTTTTAGGTATTATTTTCTTACAATACTTTTAGATAATGACATTTTGTTTACGTTTAAAAGTTTTTTGTAGTTTTTATGACAAGTGTCTATATGATGTAAACATTAGTATTGTTTTGTAGATATTATTGTGTATCCGTCACGTATTGCACAACAATTCATGTCATATATACGAGTTTTTTTCTCTACCTCATTACAGTGGCAAATTTTATTATTTAAATATTCTAGAATACTATCATTAAGTTATCTAATATTCGAGTGTAAAATACTATTTAATATTTCACGATAATGTACTGGAATACTTAAATAATAAAAATTGCCATCAAAATTAGGTAGAGAAAACTAAGCTAAAAATTACCCATATCATTATGGTTCAATATATGAATACCATAGGACTAATTATATACACTGTTCTTAGACATTGGTTGTACATCTATACGACTGTTTTTTACCTGAATAAATAAATAAAAATATTAATCTAAAAACACCCTTAGAACGTAAATACGAAGTTAGTACGTAAAGTAATCCAATATGAGACTCACTGTTGGTGCAAAATCCTGCCTAGGTATAGATTTAGAAGTAAGATCAAAATAGCTTTAGAGCCTTCTACACCGAAAGTTTCGCCGAAAGTTTACAATGAATTAATTAAATGGAATCTTACTTAGTCTTCTTACCTGACTAGTGCAAGCACTCCAGAGGTAAACGCAGCTTCCCAAACCGACACTGAGGACGTTCTGTGCAGACCAGTCAACAAGGTTCAGGTAGAAGTCGTCCTGCAACTCCGGGGCGTCCAGAACCTTGAATGGGATCCGCGAGATCTTGCGGGTCGCTTTGCGAGGCGAGCGAAGGAGCTTCTGAGATTTTGCTGAGACTGGAGAAAGACTGTAGGGAGATGGGTCAATATTTTCCTGGAACAACAAGAAAATAATGTTCAGTATCAAAAAATTTAGAAAATGTACTCAGTACAATAAGACAGTGAGTAACATAATACGTGTATTCAATAAATAAAAAGTAAAATGTACATTTAGGTAAATAATTTACCATAGCAAATAAAATTCATTATATTTATAAATTGGACACAAAAATATGAATAATTTGTTTTATGTGAAACTAACTTTAGTGAGTGCGTACTGTCCTTACTAATAAATTAAAAAGCAAATCAGCCAATACTATTGGCCGTATCGTTCACTCTCGTAACAAAGTTCAATGTCCTTTAAACATTATGGCGAAAACGCAATCTTCTCTATTCACAGCAAACATGCCAGACGCACTACACAGCCAGTGAAGGCGCAGTGTAACACCAACCCATTATTTTATTATAATATTGCACTCTGAGTCTGTCAAAAGCTTGCTAAGTATACTGATACCACAGTTGGATAGTGTAGAACGATAGTAAGTACCGAAGATTTATTTTTACGTAGTCTGAATATTGTGCAAATTGGCGAGCCAACATATTACTTTTCATGGCTATGGTACATATATTTGTCAGCAAATAATATAATTAAGAGTCTATACTACCTCAAATAGCTTTAGTAAAATTGAGGATACACTGATTACTATACGGTGTACGAAAACAAGATTTTCACGATAGAAAAAAAAAACCACAAAATTACCGCGGAATTGTGAAATGGCTTTAAATTCATTTGTAAAAAACAAATTCTGAAATAAAGCCAGGCTCCCTGCCGCTTGTCCTGAGCAAAAAGAACCGTAGTAATACGCGAAAAAATTCAATCCGAGCTGAGGTAGTATAGACTCTTAAGGGTGCCGTCAAATTAGACCCTTATAGATGCGTTGCAGTGGCGCAAATGACGCGCGGCAGCCGCGTGTTACGTCTTACTTCACTAAGGCGCGTAAACGTATATTGATATGAAATCGACGCAGTCGCCAGTTGCAGCAGTTGGACACTGTCGCCGGTTGCCGCAATCGCAATTTGTATGAAAATATAATATTCGCTTGTAATTGCCGGTTGCTTGTATCCAACACAAGACACGCGTTGTTACTGCGACAGTGGCGCTGCAGCTGTCCTTCCAGATACTGTATGAAAATTAATAGTGAGGTAACAGAGACACGCCACTGCAGCACTCCTATAAGATTCTAATTTGAAGGCGCCTTGTGATAATCGCTCTACGTTACCGACATAAATATAAACAGTCGCCGACAAATTGTCCCCCATGTGGGAGCATTAAGTTGTCGTTCATTCACATTGCTACTACCCTGCTCCATAATGCCTTGTTTCCAAATGAAACATTGAATAATGTACTTTAACAATAACTCCGTACAGTGAGTACACTTTGTAAAATATGTAGAAAAAACAAAACACGGTGCGCTGTCACCGCGCTGCCCGCATGTACCGCTACACTTTGTATTTTAAAGAACAAGAGAGAGAGCTTACTTTTGAATGCTTCCTTTTAAAACAAGGCGTAGCCAACTAGCGTGTGTTAGAAAGGAAATAAGTAAAAATCTACTTCCACAGTTAAAAGTGCTTTGATGACAAAACCATAATATTCAAAAGTAGAGAATAAGGTCGTCGACGTTGCTTAGCTCTAAGTAATTACATGAAGTTTATAGGCGTCCCTGAACATCAAACTTTAATATTAATAAAAAAGTAGACATCGCTTCGACATCGAGTAAATTTCAAATGTAATGATATCTAACTTCATCGACGGTAGCCAATAAATAGTCGCGGCAAAAACCATTGTACCATGACGGACTCATTACAGATAGTACAATCAACTCAAGATTCCAATTTAGTAACAATGGATATTTAATTAAAATATTTTCGTCATTAATATCTTATGGGATTTCTTTCTTGTTGATTTTCGTTGCGTTACGAATCATGAACAAAATCGGTCGGTAATATATAAAGCATGTTTAATTCTATTGAATTTCACGATGTTTTACCACCTTTTTGAGTGTGAAGGTTCGTAAATCTCTAAGAGCGGTTACACCCGGCGAATTGTAGCAGCGCGTTTGCAGTGATTTTAAACGCGAAACGTGATACACGTTTTTAATATTAAGTTTTTAAAATTTTAACTAACTGTAAGGTAATTATTTATTAAGTCCACAGTTCTCAAACAGCACATTGCATATATAGTACTGAAAACACTAACAAAAGACGGAAAGATATTGTCTGCCCCAAAATTGTATCATCAAAACATGTGTTTATTTCAAGATTTTTCGTGTTTCTTGGTCCAATTTTGTAGAATAAATTAAATGCCAAACTGGCCATATATCATTTTTGTTACATAAAGGTTAAGAAAATTCTCCAAGAATTCCTTCAAAATATGTCCTACGATGATACAGAGAATTTATTAACTATCCCAAAATAAATATTGTCTAATTTAAGCGTAATAGGTTATGATTTGCATTACATTGTTTAATTATTATAATTGTTCTGTTTATGTTTCAATAATTTTTTTGTTTATAATTTAATCATCATATATTCATAGTATAATTAGTATTTTTTACCTGAAATACAGGATTCTCCTAGTTCAGGTATATGTGTTATATTTTACATTTATTCGCATAATTAGTCTTTAGTTATTCATTTGTACAATACGTTATTCAAATAAACAATTTTATTATTACTATTATTGTTTTAAATTAATTAATTAACTTATTTATTTATTTGTGTCACTTTTTAAATTTACTATTAACAAAACAATAAGCATAAACCTATACAGATTTTTCGTACATGCGACTGCATCTTGCAGTCCTTGCAGTCGCACATTTGTATCGATGAAGTCGCGCGTTTGCATCGATGCAATCGCGCGTTTCACTAACGCTTTCGTCGACTTGCTGACTCAACCTGTAGCTCTGTTGGTAGAGCGACGCTACGTATAGCGTGGCCGCAGGTACTGGTCCTGTCAAGTCGAAGGAATTATTCTTTTTTGTTCGATTCTTGTATTAAGAATTCCTTTTTTTACTTTCTTTTTTCGCTGCCGCAATGTGGCACACGTTTTCCAAGTGTAATGAACCGTCTTCATAAAATGTTTTCCTTTACCGCAAGAGATACTGCCAATAAACATTGTACGTAACTTAGAAAGTTACAGACGCTATAAAATTATATATAAAAATTTTAATAAGTAATAATATATATATATATACATATAAAAAGTGTAATAAAAAATTGCCCACATTTGTCAGTAAAGGTAAATTCATAGTACAGTGTTAAAATTACAAATATACATACGCTCATTAGACAAAACATTCTTATTAAAAATATAAAAAACAAACAAATGTACGAAACAGGCAATTATGATGGCGCAAAAACTATTGACAAATTGAATCTACTAATTTCGACGTCATATGCTGGCGGAAGACAATAATATGTGGCTACGTATATCAAGGACTTGGTCTACGTCTTTCTAAGCTCTTTTATTTACTTCATAGGTTTTTTCATTATTAACCTGTTATACGTGCCACTACCGGGCATTGGTCTCTTCTAAAGAGAGTGTGTAGACCATAAACGCTTTCAAGGGTCATTGACCGTCTTCGTCATGCAGTCATGTTTCTTCAGGATTATTTGTCGCAGCAAAGCTCCTTGTGAAAAAGTATGTCTAGGGAAGAACTGCCACTTCACAATTTCTGCCACCAAGCAGTGATACCAACATTGCCTACTGCGATCCGGTTTTGAAAGGTAAGTAAGAGGTGTTAAGTCAAATCTTTATGCCAAAAGAACATAGTAAAAACGTAAGGATTGCATTTCTGTTCCGTATGGAAATTTTTCTCCTTATTGTATCAATGGCATACACTATATTATTTTGGCCCAGAACTCGGCTACTCCGATCGCGTCGCTAGTAGCCACCGTTATATCCTCAAATGTGCAGGTGGTAGGGCACGCAGAGCACGATACGAAATGGACCATGAGACCGGACCGTTAGAATTGTACCACTAACAATCCTGATTGGAACTATCCGAAAATCCCCACTGAACAAATTGTCCTTTCTCCGATTAACTTGAGTCACAAGCCTATTTAAAGACTCCCAGATCGACCAAGGTAAATTCGCGTCCAGGAGGAAGACTCCCACAAGACGGAAACTAAACATTTATGATTTATGTTTAAATACTTAGTCAGACTTGTCAAAGATAGCTAATTTTTTACACGTCTAATACGTATAGTCTGTTTCAAAAATTTCCTCTCACATACATACACTTCTTCTCATGTTAATGGGGGATTGTAGACAAAAAACCAAGTGTCAGTCAGAGCACGATAGTCGCATAAATAAAGTGCAAAACATGTATAAATCAAACGAGACGAACCGTGGAAGTAGACGCCGAGACTTATCTCCAGATATCGATATAAATAAACCTACGGCACCTACTCTGTAAAAGTATTTTACGTAGTGCTTTGAGAATTAATAATGTTTAAAGATATGGGAAAAAGTAACGGATCTGCAATATCACATTATTATTCAAATTCAGTGCGTTACAGCAAAACGAGCAAAACAGATATAACGAAATTTGGCAATCACTGCGAACCAACCAAGTCTCCTGAAGCGGAACCAAAAAGTCCTTGAAAGTTCGAGCACCTGTGTCTTTTGTGCGAAACGCGTGGAAAAAACACTGAAAAAACATAGCAATAAACAGCGTCTGCGTTTTATTAGCGATGCGATTTGTCAGCGACTTTTATACACAACATTTTCAATTAATCATCATCAGAATAGTTTATAACACAAGGATCTGATTGGTGTTATTGGCAACAGAACAGCACCTGTTAATGAATGTAGAGCGTCCATAGCACGATCGCACGATTGAAGATGGAATAATAGCTAAATCACTGAAAAAAAAAATGCAACTTGTTTCCCTATAGAGATTACAGCAACAATTTTAAGTAAAGAATTTAATTATGTTGTGATTGATTCTGTCAAGAAGCTAGTTGACTTGATTAAAATCTATTTTTTTCTGTGATGGTTTTAATAAACAACGTCTCGGTTTTGTCGAATAAGCATAAGTTCAAGTTTGACTTGAAATAAAACAATTATGCATAAAGACATAAAACGTGCACTTAGCTGTTTATTATCGTCAAATATGACACCGAGTTGACAATTTTAATGGGAGCTTTTGTACAAAAGCCGCGACTGTTGCAAAAAGCACACTTCGCGTGAACTCACAGCAGTATTCCGTACATGAACCCGCTTTATAGCAATTCCTATGTAATCTAGATGTAGAACATACGCATTAGTAAACCATTCAGCATTTAACGTGGGCCGCCATTACCAAATATGATTTTTGGTCAGTAAAATAATCATCCTTTTTTGTTGCAGCATAGAATTCGTCCGCGTGGGTGAAATATATTGGTAGTTTCGCGGACAAAAACCAAACCATATTTAAGGAAATAACAAAAGACGAGTCGAGTTTGGAAAGATTTTGGTATAATTCAACTTGAAACAGAATTGGGTTGTGACGCCTACGTCAAGCGAAGACATAAGAAAGGATACAAGAGGATATAAACTTGAATGTTTTAAGTTAACTGCAATCACAATAAATATTGCTGATAAAGGAGAGATTTACACGTAATATACAGAGATATACATTACACTACATATTTACAGTGTGTTGCATTTCTTTACGCCCTTCAATCAATGATATACAGTGTCGTTGTAGAATACGGTAACCAAGTAACCAAGATACTTATATGAATGAATGAATCAGAATAGTAACGGCAGCTGAAATAAGATTGAAAGTGCATAAGCAACCTGCACGGTTATTAATTCACAACTGCCACTTAAGGAGATATTGACTTAGCAGAGACGCCCCGCCCCTAGTGGCCGATGACACAGTGGCCTTGGTCTTGGTCGAAAACGAATGCATATTGTTACATTACGTAAGCCGAATATTGCCTGCAGCTCTGCAACTGGTTTTGGATACCACGCGGACAGCTGATATGCGAAAGGATAACAAGGATGCCTTTGGCGACTTATTTACGATTACAACAGGTTTGTAAATTTTACTTTCAAGACATTAACTTTTTTAGTACCGACTAAACCAACAAACGAAATTTTAGGTAGTTTTGTATGCAGAATTGATGTCTCAGCGGGACGTTATTCTGATTAAATCAGTGTGGTCGTTAAAATATCAGAAGTGAGATGACCGGCTTATATTACACTGCCAAATATAACCAAGTACAAAAAAACAGATAATAGATGATACCCATGCAATGTATAAAATAAGACTTCATTAAGCGCAATCCATAAGTAGTCCATGACTAATCCAGTAGATATTAAAAATAAATTATGTTATCGAGCAATTTTGTTTCACTAATGCTATTTTGATTATGCGAATTATTTTTTACGCAATCCAATGAATAGACAAATCTTGGTCGAAAATTTTGCACATCAACGTGTCATTCACTTTTTGGTAATGAACGCTACACGTTTACTAAAATTGCTTAAGTGCCGCAATCTTTCTTTACAGAATTTTCGTGTTCACTTAAGATTAAACAAAAAGTACCAAATCTTTTAAGCAATTTACGAGTGGCAAAAGAGGCAATTCTCAAGTTAATTATATATTATATATATGTTAGCTAATTATGTTTTTCAATGGGGAAGTCAAACATAGCGTGATAGAGCGAGTCGCAGCAGTTGAGAGTACATAGAGTTCAAGCAAATTGGACACTTCCTTTAGTCACAATTGGTCTATTCAAAAAGAATAGACAAAAAGCTGTACACAATGTAACGGACGGTCCACGTACGGTGAGGTCTGGAATGGAAACTATAAAAGAGACCAATTGTACCACAATCGAAATAATTGAAAAAAAGCTGCGGATGAATTAAACAACAAAGACAGATAAATGGCTACAGACAAAGACGGTTGCAAGTATTGACCATAGATATACAAAAAAAGGAGTATTGACACATAAAAAAAACAAGAAAAGTGGAAGAAAATTTTCAATCGGACCGAAACCACAGTGATGTAAGACGAATGAGCAATCAAATTCGAAGTTTGTTAACCTCGCACGGCAGACGCATAAAAAGCTAGAAATTTTGTAGAGACTAAATCTGAGATTGGAGATTGATTGGTGTAATAGAATCGTAGATTTTGTGACCTGCTAGTGTCGGTAAGCGAATCACGTTCACACTGCAATAATAGATAAGCCAATGCAGTAGTCTCCGTACTGTGTTATTCAAATGCCATTACTTGCCTTGCATATAAATTTCCAAATCACGGAACTCGTGTTTGTTTTAATTTCACCATAGTTTTTTTAGTAACACTCCCAAAAATTTAAGAATTAAACTCAAAAAAAGAAAATTTACGTGATATTGAAAATTTTGCAATGTTATATTTCGATAAATCTAACATCTAAATTAAGAAGCACAAACCGTTCACCTCACGTACACTATTGTTGAATCAATTAACCGTATGTCAACAGGTAACCCTACCGGGCCTCGTTCGCAAAAAGCCTTAGCAAACTGACTAGTGTCAATAGTAGAAAAAAATTAAAGACGAGTTGAGGCCTCTTGCAAAATTCCCTCAAGTAGGTGTTGGCAAAGTAAATAAGCCGGAGGCGAACACGGTTGAGCACTTCTAAAGACCGGTTGAATAGCTGATGATGGCCCGGCAGCATTTACTAAGCGGTTGGAGCAAATAGCCCTTTGTGGTAACGAGGTGCTGCATACTGTCGTAAATTAAAGTGACAATTTCACACAAACGTGAAACGTAATAATAAATCTGCAATATATTAAACATGTTTCCTTTACCAATGAGAAGTCATGTATTAGTGAATTACATCTTGTAATAAAAACGGTCATATTTTTTGCTAACACAACTAACAATAGTTTCAAATGTGCAGTTCCTAAAGAGGTTATAGTCATCCTAGATAAGGACAGCACAATACCTAACGAGTCAACAAATAAAGGCAACGTGCTTATTGACCATGACCAACACGCGTGTCAACGGCAGTGTGTCATATTCGGAACCACCCAATATCAGATAACATTTCTGACATCTGCATTACAATTAGCTTGTCGATAAACTCAATTTTGGATTAAGTTAAAAGAAATTTAGACAGTGTACCAACACCAATATTATCGACTTCAATACAAGGAACCTACTAACAGTACAAATTGAGCGAGATGATGAGAGCACCCAAATAATCCCAGACCGTGACCAAGCACCAAATTTTAGACAATCTAAGACAAGATCTAGATTATAACACTACAGCAGCAATCTAGTGTACATTTAAAAAGAACGGCAAAGAAATCGATTTTACGCAGCCAGATAAAAAATAAATAAATAATGGATTCAAACAATCACAGTCTCTAAAAGTTACGAATCATCCCCTGGCAATGACCGAAAGTCTAGACGAAGTAATGCCGTCTGAAGTTTGTGTCTTGGCCATAGCAAATACAATCACGACGATTTTGATGTATCAAATACGTACTGTGTAATAGTAAATCGTTTTTAATTATTTTGTTATCAATAGCCATTTGGGACTACGATGTTTCTAATAGCTTAATGCGTCTGAACTTTTGCAAATAATTGCTATCTACAGCGCTTCTTTAATGGTCAGTAGCTAATTGATATTACATTAATTTTTAGTACTCTACGAACCATTGTTCGAAATCATTACTTTGAGAGATTCTTTATAATAAATTTAAAGTCATTAATCAATTCAAAACACTTTTTTAATTCCATGAAATTTTTGACGCGCAATGAACGTCGACAAATTGATTAAATCTAGCGTGAACCAAATTCTATCTAGGAACATATCAACATATTGCTGAGCGGTTTTACAAAATTAGCATTAAATTTCAATTTGGGATAACTTTAACTACTTTTTGCATCAGTGCAAAAATACGACACGGTGCGCGATTCGTGCGTTGAAAATTTTACTCGCGGTTAGTCCTGGTATCAGGTGCGATGACTAAAGTATCATTGATTTAAACTTGAGCTAGAAAAGGAGGAATGAACCTGTGATTGCACGGATCATTGAGATGCGCGGGCGCAAAATTTATAAATTACAAACGTCTAGACTTTTCATCCAAAGCTTGGTTGTAAAAACTAGCAATATATGAATCAATGTCGTGTCGATTAGACACGGATGAGTTAACTCGGCTTTGTTATAATTGCATTCAATATCGATGATGGCACAATATTATTTATTCTGTATGGAAGTATTCGATTTTCCTAATATGATATTACATTATACTAGCTCATGTTACACTCGCAGGTTTTTGGGTTGAAGAATAAAAAAGTGATAGATGCATGGAAAAAAAAATTGAGAATGTGCCAACAAAATAATTAATTGTATGATTTTCATCGGCACCGTTAATCAATTATTCAACTGACAAACTTTGACAATATTTATGTGTATATTTTTTTGTGAAAATACTGTGGGAGCGTAACCGTGGTTCTAGCTTAGTGAGAGGTACTGCTTAATAAAAAACGAGGAATATATTTATAACTTAGAATAATAACGCATACAATGATAGTTTCATATCAAACGAACTGTCACAAGTGAGGCAAAAATCAAATTCATGTAGGCTACTTTTAGTAGTAATGTTAATTTTCGGTTTTAATGAATATTTATATACAAATACAAGTTGAAACGCGTTACTTACTTGTGGAATGTGATGTTAGTATCTATTTTATGATTGTCTGACGTATTTTAAACTCATTTACCGCACATTTCGTCATTTTTAGCTAAAATTCTTGAGCTGTTCGCGGTGCAAGTTGACCTTGAGCACTGAAGGCCCGCCCGCTCGTGTAGGCCCTTTTGGCGCGCTTCAATTTGCCTCACTTAGCGTGTGCGGACTAGGTTTCTATGCGTTATTATTCTAAGATTTATAATTAAATATTTAAGGTGAGCGTTCGAAGTTTGAAGATTTGTCCAGAACTCTCTCGATGTTCATTTGTTCATTTCACAAACCTTCTATTTTTTTATACAGTTCCAAATACAAATACAATCTAACCAGCCTGCGCTACAGTACCTACTCCACTAGTTTGTTGTTATAATTAATTAATACAACGTTTAACTGCTTCTGTGATCGAACAGTTACCGTGCTAGACGCAGAGGTCCCGGGTTCGATTCCCGGGCCATAAATATATATTATGGCCTACATTTATTTCTCTTCTGAATTTGTGGTTGTCTACCTATGTGTGTGGCACCTGCGATACAAAGTTAAAGAAAAAGTGAGTGAAGAAAAAACTTTCTCAGTTTTTCATCAGGATCACAGATCTGCAGCAAGCGCAGGAAATTTATAATAAGGTCTGTTGCTCTGCTCGTTTCCGTAGCACAGTTGGGAGAGCGATAGCCCGCGTTAGACGAAAACATGTCGTTGGTTCAAGTGCAGCCGGATCGCAGATCTCATTTTTCTTTAAGTTCGTTCTCTATTTTTTATAATACTAAATGACGGGACGAACAAGTCGTTTGCGTGGTGGTAAGCAACACGCCTATCCATAACAATTGCAGTGTCACTGAGAGCTTTAAATCCCAAAGATCTTAGGGGCTATGCCACTGCGCCTGTCACCCTGACACATAAGTTGACAAGTCCCATGTGCCTGTAATTTCACCAGCACCCTTACCTTTCTAAACCGGAGGGCAGTAATGCTCACATTACCTCTTGGCGGCAGAAATAGGTAAGGTGGCAGTACTTCCCTGGATGAACTCTTTCACAAGGAGCTCTACTGCTACTAAAAATGTTCGATCTTTGTGTCAATTATAATAACTATGACAAATTAAAATAAAAATAAAATTAGACACCGGAATACGCAATGGCGATACCTATCTCTTCTCAAATTCAAGACTCGGCTTCTCAGGTAATTTGATGTGGAATTTATTCGGCGACGCATTGGGAATGGAGTCACATATCAATTGCAGATTTTCAACGACAATATACTGACTTTGATTTGTTTAGTATTCAATGCATTATGCACGTAATCTAGTGGGTGGAGGAAGATAAAGAATTTATGTGAATACTTTGAAGCAGTTTTTTGTTACAACCAAAATACATAATTTTTTACTTTTATTGAATACTAACTGGTGCCCGCGACTTCGTCTGCGTAAAATAAGTACTTCGAGTAACCTACTGTACTATACTGTATTTTGTTTCGTTCATTTCTTACAAAAGGCACAAACATGAATTTTCAGATCGGTCAGATTGGTTCTCCATACAAACTGCCACCCTATTTAAAGTTTTTGCGACAAAAAGTAGCTTACGTCCTTCTTCTAGATCCCATCTATCTCTATACCAAAATTCATAAAAATTGATTTTACGGTTTAGGTGTGAAAATGATACGAGATAAGAGTTACTTTCGCATTTATAACATTTGTTTGGATAGTATGGATTACAGTACTATGCTGACTGTTGTAATGAGACTCCATCTACATTGTATCACCGATTACAACAGAAAATAAATGCAAAACTCGACTTCACCATTTTCCTGAGAAAGTTTCCATGAAAATTATTTAGTTGTTTTATATTAGTTATTACCTCTCGTGACGTCCTACCTTGTGGATACCTAATTAAATCTACAATATATCTAATTTCAACTATATTAAGTTCCATTTCGTTGAATAACCTCCAACCTGATGTTTATACTATCTACTTTGAAGCTTTTTATGTCCGGATTTTTTTTCAATTACACCTGTTGACGGCGTGGTCGATGCGTGTGATCATAGGGTCATACATGTCATCACGCTGTCTGGTTGGATTGACAACCGACTAATGCATGGCTCTTAGACTAACAAAACATTAATGGAGTCGAAACGGTTTTATTGATGAAACAAATAGTAGATTCCGTTAAATTGGCAGATAAAATGGTATTTCAACAGTGCGGGCACGTTCCCATTATGTCGTGACGACAGATAGTCGTGCAGTTTAAAGTGCCGTGGCTTATACATTTAAATGAAGTTGTTCACACATAGAACAACACGATTAACTATCGTTCACGACTTTTTTGACGTTACGACGACAGACTGTCGTGACAATGGGAAGAGCATTAATAAACCGTCACGATAAAAATGTGACGACAGATAATCGCAGCTTCAAACGATTCTGTCGTGCAAACGACAAGGCGGCTGCAGTGAACCGATAAATTAATTGTCGTCACGATCAAGTGGGACCAGCTAGACACGACATTCCACGACACAGTCACGACAGACAGTCGTGGTATAGAAACAGGCTAGACGCGACAGTCGTCCAACGATAAATAAAAGGTCACGACATAATGGGAACGCGCCCTTAAAGGTGTTGTTTATTTCTCTTAAAGCTCCTAGTGTAATGCTATAGTATCCGTCGTATTTATAGTACTGCCGTAGGTCAATGACTGCCGTCCACTAACTAAAATGCGGTTAATTGACAAATGGTCAAATATCCCTTTTAAATAGAAAAAGATAGAGTACGAAATTCTCTTTTAAAAACATTTAAAAATAGTTAACGTATTCGACTAATCGAAACTTACCCTAATGATGCACAGCTGAATTATCATTAAACGATTTCAATATTCTAAAACTGGGTTATGGTTTTTTATGATATCTCAACAAATTATTTTGTCACTTAGTCGCGTTTGTTAGCGGACGACAGAGTAATAAATGTCGTGAATTTAGATACAACTATTGAATGTTACATAACATTTTAAATTGGCAATATAGCAATTGAAAGTTAGCAGGAATAGATATCCGTGAGTGAATTGTAATGTGAGCATTACTGAGTTCCGGTTTAGAAGGATATGTATGCTGATGTAACTACAGGTACATGGGACTTGTCAACTAGTGTCTCAGAGTGACGGGCGCAGTGGCACTGCTCCTCACATCTTTGCAATTTAAAGCTCTGAGGCACTACAACTGTTATGGGTATCGCATCCCGCATTATCATCGCATTATCGGGTCCCGTCCCTTGACATCATAAGAAAGTGGCCATTTTGGTATTCGGTCTTTTCCAAAATTACCGAATCAATAAAAACATGCATGACTAACGTGAAAAATTTGATATTCGAAGCGTTAAGACAGGAAAATTGTAATAATTTATTATTTTAGTTCGTTGTCACTGTAAGTGATGTCAGACAGACAAATGATTGTACAAAAATTGACGTCGAAAAAAACTGTGCCATTGTATTGCTAATGTTGTTGCTGTAATGGAAGAAAAAAAAGTATGTTTTGTTACTAAAAGGTAGAGAGATGTACGTAAATGTGCAAAAAGCGTCTTGTGTTTTATTTATTAGCATATACTCATTGTCACCCATACGCTAATCGTGGATGTTCTAATTGACAAACAAAGGAATACTGTTTTGAATGCGTTCGAACTTTTAAACTTCGCGAATTTTAAAAAGATTTGGTGTTCTTGGGGTTTTCGCGATTCTACACATCTGTTTTTTACACCAATCAACGTCACGGGCTCCTTATATTACTTTCGTATTACTTTTCATAAGTTTGATTTAAGAAAAAATGCATATTGTTACAACATTTTGCAAATCGTGTGTAGTGTGAATTGGAACATGTTCTTTGGTAAATTAAAAATAAGGTAGTGAAATTAATATTTTCCGTAACTATACTTAGGAAATAGGGATTTGCATTAATATTAAACATATCTGATTGATGACACCAGCTCAGTCAACCGCGACCACGGGACCCGTAAAGAAACCCGAAACATTAGTTGGTTTGAAAAAAAATTTACAAAAATTGTAGATTCGCAAAAAGAATTGCTTCATATCCGATGCTAATACGGATGACGCGTACATTGGACCTAATCAAATTCCGTAAGTTAGAATTTGAAATTAGAAATCTAAAAATACGGAATATTGTATTATGAAGAACGATAATTCAACATTTTCTACGTAACGAACCCTAAACATAGCTTAAGGTAGCAAAAACATCGAAAGCCTCGCGTATTGACAAATGTAATTATAAGAAGTACTTGACATTCGATACAGTGGTGTTCTGTTTCAGAGGAAACCGATACAAGTCAGCAGTTGTATTTGACAATACACCGCCATGATTCAAAACGGAAGAATTTGCTGGAAGATATGTGTATAAATATTGCTATAAAAGTAATGAAAGATCGCCTTTTTAGAATCGAATAGTTTTTTCTAATTTTACTCCAATGGGTAAATTACACCATGTAGCACGATTTTTGTATCTGGGTTATATAAATAAATATAAAAACATGAAAAAATTTCAAAAACTTTGTTTATGTGGTTAGGAGAAGCGGTAAGTTGAAATTTACGTATCATTAAGAAACGTACAAATTTTCGGGTTTCTCTTTATTTAAAGATAGAAAGTGAACATTATATTTCAAATCAATAGTATATTTCAACCTGAATACTACAAATTGATGAAATAAACCTAGAAATTAGCAGTTTTGCAAGACTATGTAAGTACCACTGTAGCGGACTGTACCAATGGGGTTCGGTATATAATGTCCTAGATATAATTTTCGTTTGTGCGCCTACTTGTAAAATTAAATATTTAAGTAACGCTTTCTTGTTTAGAGCTTGTAAAGCGTACAATAAGAACCATTTAGATACAGATATATTTTATTTGTCCTGTCCTAAATTTGTAAAGTCCATTATGTAGGTAATTGATGTTACTTGTTTTTTTTTCATTTAGTTTTCATAATTGTATTATAATTTTGTGTACAAGTTGTAAATTGTATGTTTTCCAAATAAAAATATAATGAAAACATTATTTAATTACTCACGCCGCCAGTCGCAGCGTCCATGATTTTAGGTAATATCCATTCATATTCACAACACTTAAAAAAAGAACACCAACTTTTAAATTTAGAATGTTACGAATAATTTTTAAGAAATTATTAAAATTAAATAAGTAAATTTAACAATTACGTACATAAAATATCAGAATAAAGTTAATTTCTTAAAGACACAACACTTTCTTCACAAAACCAAACTCGAAATGAGAGTTACAAAGCGCAATTGTAAACCAAGTTCAAGTGCAAACAGCCAGTACTCAACTTTTACGAAAAAAGCATTAAAATTCCCACCTCAATAAAGTTAAGTACGAATGAGGTAATAAAAAGATTATTGCTCCGAATCTCGAGAAAACATTACATAAACACGTGCAATGTCATGACAATTTTGTATCCAAATCCGCAATAAAACGAGGTCCCTAACCCTTAAAAAGGGTTTTTTTTTAAAGATACTGTCACAGGAGATGGCATATCGCCATTAGAAGCGCTTGTTTAAGGCAATTTGAAGAATATTATGAGCAAATATTGCTAAATTCAATTTGGAAATGGACCTCAGGGATAAAGGACAAGTGAAACGTAATAAGAATTAGGAATACTTTGATATTAAATTTGTCCGATGGCCGATGAGAAAAAATAAGTTTAGTAATGACTTGTTTATTTAAAAAAATACCGACCTCAAAAGTTTGCCTATTGTCTTTTTTATTGAAATAACATCTATTTGCCAAGTTTTATAGGTTAAGTGCGCGAAACCGGATTCATCTCTTAGGGTCGTATTCTAGAACTCTACTCAATGCTCAAGTCAGGATTTGAGTATGGTTTAAAGCGCTCGAAATCATACTCAAGTCCCTACCATTAGGGTCGTATTTCCAGTGCTTGTGTTTCCAGTGCAATCCTGACTTAAGCATTGAGTAGAGATCTAGAATACGACCCTTAGTTTGCCACCCTTAGAGGTACAATATTTTCTTCAAATTTAAATGTAGCCAATACTGAAATACCCTCTTTCCAACAAAAAAAAATCGCCAAAATCATTCACAAATAATCGCCGGAGTAATCGCGTAACATACACATAAAAAAATACAGTCGAAATGAGAATCTCTTCCTTTTTTGAAGTTGGTTAAAAAAAGGAAAATAAACAAAATTATGAGTATATGTATACGTACATATATGGTAATAAACGATTTTTTTTATTTACAAGGTGTTAGAAACCTACCGCAACAATAGACATTAAACAGGTTTTATTAATACAAAAATCGAACACAAAGTAAAATTCCATCAATCTGATTGGACTCGAACCTACGTCTGTGCCATACCAGAAGCACCACTCTACCAACTGACTACTACAGCTTGTCAGCAGACCCTACGAATTTTTCTAAGCGTTATCTTCGTTTTTGGACTAACGTATTTTTGCCATAGCGCTATCTGTGAGAAATCTATGAAAGTTTTTCTTTTTTTATATAATAATAACAACATACGGGACAAACAAGTCATGTGCCTGGTGATAAGCGACACGCCTGTCCATAACAATTGCAACTCAGAACCTTAAACCGCAAACACCTGAGGGGCACTGCCACTGTGTCCATCACCCTGAGACAAAAGTTGACAAGTCCCAATTTATTACAATCAATATTAAACACGTTATTTGACATGTAAAACAGAGTAAATTTGACAAGAAAAAAAATTTGTTGTCCATACGAATACTTACCAATCAGTCAATATAGCACAGTTCTATCGATCAGGTCGACTACCTTACATCTAAGTAAACATTGTAATACCGTAAACAATTCAATATTGAATGTATATTACAGAATTTTTAATGGTAAGAAATCACAATAATTTTAATGACCCGAAGTTAGAATTCACAACGTCAAAAAACAAAAAACGAAACACATAAAAAGTGCATTTAAAAGTAATGCCAATCATCTCTTATAAATAACTCAAAAGTCGATTTTTTTTTTGTTACCAAAAAAAACGTATAGTGAATTATGGAAATACCTTACACCCAGCAAAAAATATGCAAGAATTACGTAGCAAAAAAACAACCACGACTTTGTGCCTAATTAAGATAGACCGGCGAACATAGAACAATTCATAAAGTTTAAATCGCGTAGAGCCCATCTGAGAGATAAGTTTAAAGAAGTTAACATTCTTACACTCAATTTGTTATATCGATTGGCAAATTCTTTCATGCCATTGCCATCATGGGCCAAAACAACCGCGATTTACATTAAAAAAAAAACAAAATCTAAAACACAATAGTAACAGTTTTCTTTTTATAATAGGATAAAGGAAGAAGTTAGTTAACATGTACCACCACAGTTGGTGCTAGCGATCGTGTAAAAATAACAACCACAATTTTGATAAAAAAAGACAAACACTAAATGACACAGTGTGTGACCGACTTTTTTTTATAATGCCACGAAATACAAGAAAGCATTTGTCAGCCTCTACTCTGTACTCTCAGTAACAGTTGTCGCTACAGACCGCGTAAAATATCTGACAACTTTTAACCGACTTCAAAAAAAGAAGGCTCTCAATTCGACTGTTTGTTATTTTTGTGTATGTTACGCAATTAGTCCGACGTTTGTGAACCGATTTCGATTATTCTTTTTTTGTCGGAAAAAGGGTACCTCAGTAATAGTATCATTCAAATTTGAAGAAAATATTCCACTTCGAAGGGTGGAAAATATGGGATGAATCCCGTTAATTGAATTTCATCCACTTTCCATTGACCGATTTCAGTAAAACTTAGCAAATAGATGAAGTCCATATACTTTTGAGATTTCGGTTTTTTATAAAAAAAAAAATATATAATTATGCATGGCAAAGTATACAACGCCCCTTAGGGCGAATTAATTGGGCGCGAATTTCAACGCGCTCACCCCGCGCGGCCGCCGCGCTTTCGCCGAGCGGAGTCCGCATTGCCGCTGCGCAGCGCCACGTGCATCTGTCATGGCAAAATACGCTCTATTCGTTTAGCTTTACGTTTTAACTTAAATGAGCGTCCCGTGCATGCGAGCGAATTTGGCTTGAATTTGGTCTACGCGGCGGCCGGGCGGTTTTATTATTCAGAGGAATCTAAATGGTGTTGCCTAGTAAATAGAATTCAGATTCGCCTTTAATGTAAAAATAAATAAATAAATAAATAACGCACACACTCAACATAGCCCCGCACTAGGGAAACCCTGTGTCGCGGGTACCATGGACACACGCATAGACAACCACAAATTACACCCAAACTCACGAGAGAAATAATTGTAGGCCATACAACTATTTCTCTCGGCCCGGGAATCGAACCTGGGACCTCTGCGTGGCGGTCCGGCATGGTAACCGTTCGGCCACGGAGGCAGTTAAAAAAAGGCGTGGTAACTAGGCGATCGCCGCGCGATGGCCGCGCGAAAACTTTCGCCTCGTCTAACTGGGCGCATACGACCACAAGAGCTATACATATATTTTAAACGATCGCTTATGACTGTCACTGGAAATTCATAACAGAGGTACCATTTAACGCCGTTAAACCATGTCCATTAAGTGTCCCTATATGTTTTATTCTATCAATATCATTTTGCTGTCGTCCTGGGTTATACATGATGCATAAATCTTTTACAATATGCGATTTTAGTCAACACGTGCTAAATACCTTTTTCTGTTGTTCAGTAAATAGCATGAACAATAACTTTCAATTAGATGTAATAAAAAACGCAAAAATAACATTATAATCTTAACTGATTTTGAGCTTACTGTTTACGACGTAAGATTCTTATTCAAGTACTTTGAAAGCTTTTTTTTTATGACTTGGGTAAGCGAATGCTTTTCTGATTGAAATTAAAGAGGATTTGAATTAATTCGTATAAATTGAATATAATCGTGAAAAGGTCGACAGGAATGTGGAAAGGGATATAATTTTTAATCGCCATCCTTTTTGTGAACCTGTAGCCTTCGTTAATTTTAACTCAAAGACCCTTTTGGATGGCATTATACTAAATAAGTATGTAATTAGAAATTATAAAAAGGGTACGATGGTAATTGAAGTTACTAACATAAATTTAATGTAATGAATGATGTGCTTAAAATAAACGCAACGTTATTTAAATTTCAAATCTATACAGGGTAATTTGTAAAATACTAAAAACTTCCCAGGACTATATTAGTAACATCATAAACAACACCTTCGTTCCATGACTTTTTACCATCGAATATATAACCAGGTACAAGCGTTGGCATTGAACTAGTATTTATGCTAGCGCTTCTTCTTTCTCTTCATCATCTTTTGTTACCGCACTAAGTTATCACAGTTTAGAGCGATCCATTTTTTTTTATATTTGTACGAAAGTCAAATCATATGAATTACTAAATAAAAGTCATGGCACAAATAGTAGTAATACAGTCCTGCGAGGTTGTTAATGTTGTAAAATTACCTTATGCATATAAAAGAGTATTTTTAAAAGAATACTCTTATACTATACCCATAGTACAGGGTGTTATCTAGTTTCTAGCTGTTATTAACGCGTCTGGCATCCTACAAAAAAACATTTTCAAAATACGTAGCTATAGTAACTGCTGTAGGCGCAAAAGTCTTTACGATTTCTGTGGCTGTAGGGATAGCACGACAGGGCGCGACTAACGTGAGAGCGATATAAAGGGCGAGATAATGCTATTCCGCTAGGCCTACGACGATAAGGCGCGAATTGCGCGAGAACGGCATAGAAGCGCGAGTTATTGCTATTATCTATGGGAGTATATTTTGATGATTCTTTTTTGTTGGAAAGAGGGCACCTCAGAAGTGGTCCCATTTAAATTGGAAGAAAATATTCGACCTCTAAGGGTGGTAAACTGGGGGATGAATGACTTTTGAGGTCGGTTTTTTTATTACTCTCTACTGAGGTTAGGTTATTAAAATTATTGTTCAATGTTATTTCAACAAACTGTTAAACTAATCAATACGTTTTCTTTTTAAATACTATAATATTTATTATATAGATAAAAAAATATTTTCATTACATTTCATAACCATCAAAATCTACGCTGTGTCTATTGAAGTAAAACCAGCGTCACAGCCTATTCTCGGCTGTGGCTTTAGCTGAATGAGATCATTTTGCATATGCCACAGCGGAACACATGACAGTATAATAACAAGTTATGTGGTAAAAATGGTTGTGCAAAGTGTGTGTGTTTGCCACGTTGTTTTTGTGTTATTTTTGTCTTTATTTATATGACTTTTAATGTTTTTTTTAATAATGGGGCGTTGCAATAAATGGTTTCTATTTCTATTAAGTACAAAATTCCTAAAAAACCTAAATGGGAAACAAGGGAATTACTCCGAAAGACTTACCTCAGCACTATGAGCTGGAGCTCTAAATCTGAAGACCGGCGGGGAATACGCCACCGCAGCCTTAGCAGCTGATGCTAATTGAACAGCACCCAAAGCTGCTCTGTTTCCATCGGCACAATTTGCTGGTGGCCCTCTAAGTTCTTCAATCTGAGCTCCAAGAAGCTCGTTTCTCAGTAGACATCCATATGCCAAATGGTCTCTACTCCCCCCTGTCTCGTTTCCCCCTCCGTCGCCTCTTGCTTTCTTTGCAGGCTGGTTTTCTGATCCGCGACGTATCGCTGAAAAGGAATAAATTGTTATTAGTGACAGATTATTTGGAATAAAAGCATAAGGTATTGTCAGAACCGTATAAGGAAGACTATAGTTTTCTTAAAGCATGATCGGTTGAGATTTTTGACATGATCTGATCTTATTGATTTAGGTCTGTTTGAAACCTTCCAAATTTTCGTTTCTTTAATAATAAGAATAAAAAGAAACGTGACGAGAAGGAAAATACTACAAACCATATTTATTTGGCACGAAGAATCAAATTAAATAACATCATCAATCATTTGCTATTGTATGAAAACAATAGACGCAAACCATAAACAAAGCCAACCAATAGATAATTATAGTACATTTGGGATTATTTACTCATCACCTCGACGAAACCTCACGTTTTGATTAACCTACTATTAGACGCCCGTAAATAGTTATTTCGATGCGCACGCGCGTCTGCCCCCCATGTGCTGACGGCGCGTGTCACGAAAAAAAAAAACAAAGTTATTAGCCATGACTCCTATCGTAACAATATTTAGAATAATGATTCTTCTCGGTGACATAAATTGACGTGGACAGACTTCTCTGGTTTGTCATTTATATAAATGTGGGTTTGCAAATCTTTGTTTTGGCCATGTGGCTCTGAAAGAGGTTTTAGTGCTCTGGTTTAATATTCATTGTGTCCGTAGGTAAGTTGCATTCGGGTCAATTCTGAATAGTAATGATACGATATTGAAAGGACATAAAAACGCCTCTATAGTAATTTATCTATGGTGTACGTACATAGCACTCGCAAAACACATGAATATCATAGTAGTAAAAACATCGCGATATTCAATAAAAATAAATATAACACTTAAAATATAATTACATACATATTATTATATAATACTCAATAACAACAGAAAATATAGTGTCCATAAAGCACAAAATAAGAGAAACCTGCGTCTATTGATAAATGTCTTGAAAAAGATAAGATTGATTTTTGGACGTCACTTCCAAAAGAAAATATTGAAATATTATTTGAAATGCCTATATACATTCCTAAAATAATCAACTTCAAAGACGAATGTTTTAAATAAACAGACATTTCAATTCGTCATCCACTTATCGTCAGGACATTCGCATACCACGGAACTTCACGGGAGAGATAGTCAAAAATACTTTTCTCCGTACGGTCTTTATTGACGAGCACAGATATACTGACTCAACAGCTGTAACATCCCTTTGTGAGTCAGTGTAGTATAGTGTAAGCCTTACACTGTAAGGTAACACTACTTAGATGTTGATTCATAGAACTTCCGAGCTACAGCAAGTCGATTTGTAATTTCCAAGTTGATAAGCACGATTTATATTACTGCGGAAGGGAATGAAGCGTTTTTTAGTAACGAAATTGAACATAGCATAAAAAACTTTATCAATTGTGTAACGTACAAAGTAAATACGAATTATCCGAAAGATGTGCGATCTGTTTTTCGGCTCGTATCGAGTACAATGAATACAAAAAATTCCTTCCATTCCATTCAGCGACAATGTAAATTGAGCCATTCACTTTTGTTATACTTAGGTGCAGTAATCTACTCATGTACCCAAGACACGTGATTTGCGATAAATAATATCGTTACCAAGGAAACTATAGATAACATAAAACAATCTCTAAGAGTTATCGCTAATAACGATTCGAAAATAACGGCTTCTATTCCCTTCTAGCACAAAGCTTTCTAAGAAGTTATTATGGTCATAGTACGTCCACTGTGTACTAACAAAAAACAAATCATTTCGTAAGTACCGTACACCAAGTTATTAAATTTATCAAAAGCAAACGCGACCGAAAACGTAATTATTCTGATTATAGTTTATTATCTTAACAGAAAATTGATAAAACTGAAGCAAGTTACGAAATTTGGTGTCTTGGTTTAAGGTCAGTGCACTTCCCGTACAGAGGTCGGAAGTGCATTACGAAAACTTTATAAATATAAGCATTGAATTCAATTGTTACCCACTACCAATTTTGGTTCTTCGATACGTGTGTTGAATAAATTGATTTGGCAGTTAATCGATAACTTCTAATCGGAACTTCAACACTTGATATTGTTTCCGTGACACATTCTAATTATTTATACTGCACTAAAATTCATTTCTTTGCAATGAGGTGTTCAAGCGTATGCCGATTAATAATGCAATTAAACTTGTTGAAAGCTATCAGACTTACGCATTAATTTCAGCTACTATAACTAATAAAACCGATTAAATTACACGATCGGCTGTTTGAACAACTCGGTTCGCGTCTCTACCTGAGTTCAATCACATTACATCCTGAGGGACGGTCCATACAAGGCGTTGACGACGTTATACATAGTCCGCATTTGGCAATCTACGTGACAACTGCCTGCCTATGTCTGTCTAATTAATTCTACTTCCAAATTCGTCCACATCCTCGCTGTCAGCATTATACACTGAATACCAAGGAATTAGAGCTGGTTTTAGTGTATCAGATCGAAGGTCCGCCTTTAAATGTATTTTCCTCGGAGTCCACCTACGTTTCTGCCCACATCCAATTCGCAAGAGAATGGTTTCAAATTGGCCTGAATTTCTGAATTGAATATATGGAACACTTACAAAATTACGTGAACGTAAATTATTTGAATCTATACGAATATTAAATTCTAGTCATATTTACGTCGTTTCGCAGAATTCATTTATATGAAGTCTATGAAGATGAAGCAGTACTTAAACGTAAAATCAAAGAAAGAGTAAGTTTGCTATGTTCACTGATGACTCAAAATTCCGGAGTAAAAAGCACATTGCTGGAAAAGGTAAAGATAAGGAAGAAATCAAAAGCAGTGATAATGATAACAACCAAACTGCAATGCACCAAAAGTGTGTCACAGACTTGACTGAAGTAATCTAATCGTTTTAGCAGGTAAAAAAGGGAACGGTATTTTTTGTAAGTCAAAGACACTTGTAGCCGTTGGTCTGTACCCATAACGCAAAGCATAGCGTAGCTTGGCATGTTCCATTATTAAAGATAGTATAAATAATAACCACAAATGATAAGAAAAAAACATTTTCTTTGAATAATATAGCGACTGCATATCAGATACCTTCAAATACAGGCAAACAAGGTTCCTTTACCTATGAACATTGTTAACCTGTTCGCATTTCCAACATAGTAGCATAGACAATTCAGGAACAAGTCCGCAATATTAATAGGCATTTCCTGAAATACTCAATACAACACACTGGCTAATGCCTAATAAAAACAACGCATTGGCTACAGGTGCGTACACGCAATTGTAAGTTAACCTAAATACTGTTTCCAGGGTACGTTGAGTGGGAAATAAGCACGTACTTACAAATATTCCTGCTACTTTACTACTTTGATAAACATGGAACCTAGAAACGCTCCTTGAGGAAGTACTTACATTACCTAACACTTCAAAGCGTTTGATCGTTTAGAGTGGATTGAAATTAATGGTAAATTTTACAGTGGAAAGCAATATGTTTACAAGGAAGATACTAATACATAGCAGAAATGAATAAGTAGGTCAAACGGTCTTCCACGTGTAAAGTTTCCGTTAAGTAATCGATTTGTAATTAGAACTACTATACCGATAAATGTTTACCACATTATAAAGCAAACATACAAAAGAGCCAAGCAAATGCGTCAGGTTATTCTAATAACTTTTAACCACCAGCAGGAAAATCCTAACATGATAACTAACAGATGCAATGAACAACGGTTTAAGAAAAGTAAAAATAAATTAGTGTTCGTGTAACAGCAAGAACCTAAACTTGACTGGGCTGTCTGGACTTTACTTCAGGTGAGTTTTAACCAAGACAACTTTGATAATATCGAAGTGAGGCAAAATAATAATTACGTCATGTAACACCAAATAAGCGATGTGTTTCTAGTCTAATTTCAATACACGGAAAGATTATCAATATATAAAACAACAAGTCTTAGAAAATACACCTCCGTCTACGTCTAGATCAATAACGGTACAAAATTGCACTGTTTGCATTCCAAGTAGTCTAATGCATATTGCATCTCGTTTGACAGGTTCCTTCACCTCTTTCTTAATACACACTTACAACAGTGGCTCTTCATTCAAACTAAATGTAACAATAAGTATATTCTCAACTTGTATAAAATGCACTTTATCGATTATATCGTTATCGCGTGACCCGTGGACATTTACAGTAACGCAACGCTTTTACAATTATTATTGTTGAAAAACTTGGGTCATGTTTGTTTTTCAAAACAATCCAAGTGCAGTAGAAGGTCGTTTGAACCAAACTATGCATCATACGCAAATACATAACGCAAATGTTTTGTGAGACTTATTAATATAGTTATCCTAGTGTCAACTTGAAAAACTGGTGAATAAGATTTCAAAACGCTGTGAACACTTTCAACTTTGATAAATTTCAAGAGCAATATAAACTTACAGATATGTACATCAAAGTTGATTGAATTTGATGTAGTTGTCCTTTCGTATATTTGCGTAAAAGATGTTACACGTGAATTTAAATAACGCATACACTCATAGCCCCACACTATGGTAACACTGTAACACGAGTGCCATGGACACACACAGATAGCCACAAATTACACCCAAACTCACGAGAGAAATAAATGTAGGCCATAGAAATATTTCTCCAGCCCCGGGAATCGAACCCGCAACCTCTGCGTGGTAGACCAGCATGGTAACCGTTCGGCCACGGAGGCAGGGATTTGTAAGAAACACTTGTGTAAAATAAACATGTTGGAAGAATGAATTTCAAAAGAATATGTTTCAAAGAAATTAACATTTTTGTTGTGAATTGTTCTAAGAAGATTCAAGTAAAGAAGACAACGGTATTCAAAACGCTATGGAAAACGGAAAACTCCGAGAACCTAAATATAGTACGTTGAACCGCACTAAGCAGAACGTGCGCAATAAAGCCGTTTCAGTTTGTGTTCAAAACGTCAAAACCAAGGGCGTAAATACGAACATTTTAAAATTCTTAACTAAAAAATTTACCTAAGAGTCGATTAACAAATACATTAGCACTAGGTGATAAGTTAGACAAGATAATCCAGCAAAGTCCAAACAGACAAATCGCACAAGCATTACTATTAATAAGCCATAAACGAATTCATCGTCACGGTGTTAGGTATTCAGCAAAATGAAGATTCGTGAGTGCATTGAACCAAAAACGTGGCTCATTACTTAACACATAGATGAGGTCGTGATCAAACCTTTTTGCTTGAAAAAGTTTTATAAATTTTTACTTATAACCAAATACTGAATGATTGTCTTTGTGGAAGTCTAGCTATAAATTACGTGCATAGTAAACGTTTGTCGGGGTTAATCAGATGTAGATGAAGACAGATACAGGAAGTACTAAGTTGACGTCTACTGATTGCTCAATATTGTCTGCCATTGGCGTAAAATTGACATGTTGACAACTGATTTATGTTCTAGCTCAGGTCTCAAGAGTTTTTGTGTCGACACAAAAAAAATAGCAATTACATTCAGAGAAACTACAATGCCTTTTGTGCGGAGCATTAATCACATAAAATGTATTGCATTGTGACAATTGACAATAGACGATAATACAAAGTCGTCGTCAACTAAATAAACCATGAACCTTGTCTAGAATTAAGAAGTAAGCCTTTGTGATCGATAGTATAGAACAAAAAGTATAAATGTCAATATTTATAACGATAATAATTTGTTATTGGCGTTTGTGACATTAGAAATCGAGTTGGATAAGGAGATCACACCTTAGAATGCTAGCGCGGGCTACCGTTCAGTAGGTGGCAATAATACAAGACGTATTGAGTTAGATTTCACATTCATTTGGGCGACTACTGATTGAGGCCCAGAATAAGGCCAGTGCTGGCGTAAGACAGCAAACACGGCAATTTGGGGTATTGTTTGTTCGTGTAACTGCTCACAGCCAGGTGCTAAGTCTATAGCGACAACGCTATTGACTTGCAACTCCTCAAGAGGCCCATAAAAGAACCGCTAGACGTGGAACATTTTTTTACCGCATGCTTTTTTAAACAATTGTTAAACAATTTGGCTCTCATTGTTTTCTGAAATTTCTAAGTTTATGAACAAAATATATTTCAAAGTTACCAGGGTCATAGGTAAATTTAGCATTTACTAAATACGAAGTTCAAAACTCCTCATTAATAATAATCAAGCTAGCAATAGGGAAATTAACCGATACATCACTTTGGAAGTGCTTGAAAAAATTCAACGCAAATGAGCCATTGACGGAGATTCGTTGTACAGCTATCTTAGCAAGTCATGTACGTACAATTAGATTTAGCATCGATGAGAAGAACATCGATGTATAAATTGTAAAAAAGAAAACTCGACAGCTGCATATAACACGGAAACCATTAAATAAAACGTCTATTAGACAGCATTGAGTCACCAAATCATGACCAAAAAACTTGCTAAAATCGCGATGAGACTTGCCGAATCTCAGATAAGTCAATAATTAAAGAGGCTCTATAAAACAGAGACGTGACAAAGACTGTCGATGATGTACACGATTAATGTTCGATAATAAATAACTGCGCTAAGAGGATTGTATTACTGGTTGAATCAGAAATATACGGCGATCGTATTGTGTTACAGTCGCCACTATTAATAATAATGTGGACAAAAGCAACTAGGAAATTGCTGCTACTAGTTTACGCTTTTCACAATCAGTAGCCCAATCTCCATCTAACGTCGATAGTGCCATCCAATGATTTCCAATTACAGAGCAACACACCATTATCCGTAAGCAACTGATTAATGTGAGTTGGTGACGGGCGAAAGCTGGTCTCACTCATAAGAGGCATGTCTAGACATGTAAACGAATCAGGTAAGTATAAAAAAAAACTAATGTCCGAACCATTGAACGCAAAGATATTCAATGACATCATTGACCAGCTGATTGAATGTCTATCCTCAAAAATGAAATTCGACGAGAACATCAAGCCGCTTTTATTTGTCTTTCGCGTCGATATCGAAAGTTATAAAATCTGCAAAACAGGTAAAACAACCGAAGGGTCAAAAATGTCGCTTCTGTTACGTGATTTCAGGTCAATATATGGGACTCATTTGCAACTTTGTCGGAAATTGTCCCTAAAGCGAAAGGGAAAAAAACATGTTGCTGCGGTGCTTGACACAGCTGATAGGTGCATTGACTTCGGAGAAAGACAGAACGTGCTTTACTAAAAGTGTCGGTATTTTTACATAGGTATACAAAAATCAGTCTGTTGATCGGTAGAAAATTATTAGGATTCGGATTCCAAGGACACAATTAAACCACAATATATTCGTCATCCTCTTGAATTTCATAATATCTTTTGGCGATAGATGATCATTTCTCAACCCCGTAAAAGCAGTAAATCGGTAATCATGAATATCAGCAATAGTATGATCTTCGAGATCGATGGTAAAGCAAAC
Source organism: Hyposmocoma kahamanoa (assembly GCF_003589595.1). Lineage (NCBI taxonomy): Eukaryota > Metazoa > Arthropoda > Insecta > Lepidoptera > Cosmopterigidae > Hyposmocoma > Hyposmocoma kahamanoa. The sequence continues at coordinate 4,730,237 of NW_020653945.1, forward strand.
ATTGGATAATTGTCAGGTGAGATCACCGTCCCAGCTGATCAGGTTGAAGGCTGGTCATTGCCTAGCATGTGGGTGGAGACTTCAAGTCATAAACCCTGAAATGGCCTCATTGAATCAGTTTCTTCAAATTTCATAAAGTGAAATATGTATATTTAACGTTACGTCCAATTGAGTTTACATTAATTCTGACAGGAACTAAAAAATCATACTTAACAATAGCAACAATTTAGGCGACGATTCTGCACATACGCACAATTGTACATGTAAGTGAAGTTTAAAGAGAAATGGGGAAAAAAGGTTCAACTATGTGATATACTGTTGAACCATGTTAAGATTTCACTGAACACTACGATTTGCCACAAAGGATGTTTATGTAACCACAATGACGAGATAAAAACCATGTTATCTTAACAAAACATCGAGGAATGCCTAAGCAAAGTTGCAGAAAAAAATACACGAATTGCGCTAAATATGGCAAAACGTCACTTGCACTTTGTGTGCCGAAAGTGTTAATTTGCCAACTGCAAATATGCAATCGCCCACACGCAAATACCAGGACTTGATGGTTTACACAGCTGCATTAATGATGTTTGAAGCAAATGCAAGCGGGTAACGTTAATATGATTACTTGTGTGTAGTAACCGAGAAAAACAAGGTCATACAGACATTACGAAACCGAGAATAGGTCACAACAACCCGTAACGTGAACCTGTAAGAATCTATTCAACGTGGTTTGTGTTTTACTATATTTAAAGTCGAGATACACTTTTTACTTTTCTCAAATAATTCTTAAGTTTACGCGATTGTTGCACATTGGAAATAAAACGTCACCCGTGACGATGGGACTTGTAAAAGGCCCGAGACGTTGGTTTGTCTAAAAAAATAAACATATCTACGCGATTTAGATCCAGAAAAAATAGTTTCATTTCCTTTCTCGCAGAAGTCATAAAATCGTATAACGTCATTTTAAAAAAGCAGATCACGAAACCAAACCTATTACTTCTGAGTGCAGTTCTTTATAAATAGAAACAACGTCGCGCATTCTTTGAACTTAAGATAAAATGAACAGTACTACTACTATATGCGTAGTTTGAAATGTACTGCAACAAAAATCAGATTTACCATCATAGAATTGCACAAAAAAATTGAAAATTAAAAAATTACACACCAGATTGAGGATATCCTTGAAAAGGATGAGGTCAAAATTACAGGTATAAATTAAAAAGTTTGTAATACAAAACGACAGCGGCATAACCACGCATTTTAACTTTTTGTGTCATTAATCGTCCGATAGCAGTATCTTATCAAAAGTCAAGTAATTTGTCTGAAGTGATAGTTTAGTAGGACATCTTTCATAGCATGATATTGGTTTTACAGTAAGCGAAAATGCATAAAAATATATTGTATGTTAAGTCCAATACAATATTGTTTTAAGATAGTTATAGGGTGTTAACAGAATATGACTTCTAAGACGCAAGATTTTTCTGATGCAATTTCACGAATATATCTTAGTAAGTGTGAACTACCTTCGAACTCAACTGCTATCCAACCAAAAACTTGGTATTCAGTAGGTCCTTTCCAATGCACGTCATACTTTCCGTCTGTGCCTTCCTCATCTAATTTTTCTCCGCCACTTTGACGCTTCTGTACTCTTCTCTTGACCTCCACTAAAAGACCCTTCTACCCCATCTATGGTCTTATCTACGGCGCATACGGCCTGCTAACTTCCACTATCTGCTGGCTAATACCTTGGCTTGCCGATAAAATTTTTTCTTCTCCTGTCCCCAGAATAGCAAGTTTCCTTATACCTTTTGCAGTTATAGCAAATCGGTTAAAATTAATCGACTATCTGCTCAAGTTATGAAAAGTGTCAACAGATTTAGGCGTCTGCTGGAGACTGAATTTGTTTATACTCTGAACAGTATACAAATTATATACAAACAAATTCAATGAGTAACATTTTTAAGCTGAAAAAGTAGATTAAAAAAATGCATGTGACACCAGCTTAATAAGACATTTGGGTGTGCCAAATATATCTGTAAATATTCTGTATGATATGAAAAAGATATATTACTCTTACTTCGGATGATTTTTTTTTTCACGTATATTTTCTTTAGTGTCCCAAATACGTCACTTTTTGAATTTTGTCACTGTATTATTGAGGATGAGATATTCCAATAAAATAATGATTTCCGGTTCTGTTGTAAATGTATCTAACAGCGATTCGACCGTCCGTGTACTAGAAGTAAACTCGAACAAATCTTACTGTATAAAGATTACTGCATATAGCATACACGATGTGTGTTTTTCATATACGATTATCATTATCGCATAAGCGCACAGGTTGCAAAAGCTATCTTTATTTGCATTTCTGTATTTTTAACCAGAGATAAGAGAACGAAGCTGTTAAACAAACTTGTAGAGGTCAGGAATTATTTCCTAATAAAATATTTGTAAATATGTCGCATCAATTGTCTTTTGTTTAATTAAAAAGCGCTTGTTTGACGTTATTAGACACCTATATTAAATGTTCAAACAGAGTTCGTTCATTTGCAGGGACGTTGTGGTAGACCACTCACGCTCATGTAAAGTATCTATTGTGTGAAATTTTTCTCAAGAAAGATAACGTATCTGTACTACGCGGAATGTTCAAAATCACGAAAAGATAAATAAAACACCCAGGAAATACAAACTGTATTCTACCGCTATGGAATTAGAATTAGACATAATTCGCTTTAATTTCCAATTGACCTAAGGTCGAGCAGCCGAGTCCTATTTAGCATACGAATAAAATGGGTGCAATCAGGATGTCCGTCCCTTTGTAAATTATGCGTGTATGCAGGCATTAATTACAGGCTTGTTCAACGTATTGACCCTTAAACTAATTTCCGTAAAACAAAAAGCTTTCCTGTAAATTTACCCCATCAATAGTGATTCGTCTAGTTGAATTGTCAGAAATTTCGTTTACCGTAAGCAAAAAAAGAATTTAAATGAGATATCCTCTTTCTAACAAAAACAGAATCATCAAAATCGGTTCAGGAACTATACATACAAAAAAAACAATCTAATTGAGAACCTCCTTTTTTGTAAGTCGATTAAGAAGTAATGTTCCGTGTACTGGGCTAAAATTGACGCTAACGATGTCTAAAATCAAGTGGCAGCATGTAAAATAAAATAGTATGAGCTGGCACTAATTAAATAATGCATTTTATTACAAAGTGAATGCCCTAACCCTGGGCTTTGATCCCGAAAGCACGCAAGCCTCTTAGTTTAATGCTTGAGAGATTTTAAACTAGGAATCTTGGCACGAGCACGCTATTGTGCGCTTCCTTTGAAACCCGGCAACAAAAAACTACAGAAATGCAAATTTATGTAGCACTGCGCTATAAATAGTGTATGTAAATAAGATGTATTTCTCGGTAATACAAGTCGTAATACATATACATACAAGTCTATGGCTATGAAAGTAGCGCAAAAAGCGAGACGATAAAGTAGGACTTCAAAATAAACGTAAGTACATAGATACATTCGCAAAAATCTTTTACAGCGGTTTTTCATTACGACGACGCATGACTTTTCGGACAACATTTTACTAACTTTCAGGTATACGTGTCTTTGTGAACTGTCCGAAACAATTAATGTCAAATAAGTAATGAAAAGACGCATGATGCGAATAATATTTGGCATTGTATTTTAATTTGGTGGAGTATTACTTATTTGACAGTAAAGGACTATCCACACACATCAGGGCCGTGCCCGGGACGTGGACGGGCCGTGCTAGTTTGTATGAACTCCGTCCGGGCCCGTCCCGGCGTCGGCCCGGACACGTCCCAGATATGTATGGATAAGCCTTAATTGTTCCTGACGGATGACGGACGGAGAACGACAGAACGTTTTAATTTTAAGAATTAATCGACGACGAAGAATCACGACATACACGCGCCTACTGAGATTTGAATAAATTTCTTAATAATAAAAATATACAGTCTATTTTTAACCGACTTCAAAAAAGGAGGAGGTTCTCAATCCGACTGTCTTTTTTTTGTATGCATGTTACGCGGTATTTGTGAACCGACTTTTATGATTCTTTTTTTGTTGGAAAGAGAGTACCTCCATAGTGGTCCCATATAATTTTGAAGAAAATCATCCACCTCTAGGGGTGGCTGTTCACACATACATTTTTATAAATGGCGCCTAAATTTTAGTATAAGGAGCAAGTATTTTAATTGTTGATTTTGCTATTCTTTAATTGAAGGCGTTTTTCTCACTCAATATACTTTGAGTAGTGAGAACCGATTTTTATTATCTCCTGTGTCAAGTCCCGTGTAATAGTGAACGTAATTCCACGTTCTTTTGAGGTCGATTTTTTAGTACTCTGTACTGAGATTATTAACACTATACACTTAAGTTAATCGAAACAATCCTACCTACATATCTCAAAACCTAATTATTTCCTGTTCCATTGTAAATCTATGTAGTAGGAATTGTACAGCTCCAAGTACCAGTCAAGAAGCCGATTTCGTACTTTAAAATGAACACATTTTGACCCAGGTATTTGTGTGAATTTAAATGTATCTAGAGAAATATTATAAGTCTAATTGTCCGTTTTATATCTTGACTGGAGTCTAAAGCCCTTAAAATTTTAGCGCCAACTTTATAGACACTGTATAGACAAATTTAAAGTAAAGCGTTTAACAATAATCTTCTACTTATTAAAAAAAATAAGTTGGGAGTTATTTTTCAATTTATATACAAAACACACAGGTAGCCAACCGTGGAGTTTATGAATTGCAAATAGGCCATTGTTTCTAAGGGCTCTGATTTACTCGCATTTTGCCTTTGCTAATGACCTCTGTTCTTTTAAATTATTACAACTTTTACCTTACGGCTCGGGAAATAAATTTATTTGGCGAATTCTTCCGAATAAGGTGTATATTTATGTAGCATTTTTTAAACTGCAGTTTTACGGCGAGTCTCAATTTGTCTGCTTTTTTTAAGCTGAAGACAACTGAGAAACGGAATCATTTTTGAAGATACTTTATTTTTGAAGAAACTTTATACGTACGGACGACAACGCAAAGTGCCTTAGAGAGAAAACCTCGCATACGCGTTTTCACATAAGTAGTTCGTTTTTACTGATTTTTGTTGAAGGAAAATTTATAAACCTCTTGCTCAAATGTATTATTAAATGTAAAATTACATAGAAATCACACACGAGGTGTTCACTCTAAATCGACGATATTACAAATTTATATATGCGTTTCCATAATAAATTATCTTTTTACAATTTGATACAACTCAATAATTTTAATAGCCACAAATAACTTTGTAATTATTGTAACAATATAAATATATAATAAAAATAATATACAGGCTACGTGGTAATTAATTAATTTGTGTTGAAACTGATACAAGTCAAACGTTAGGTTTGGTAAAACACGGTAATTAGCAATTAGACTTGTTTTATTATGTTGTTAAGTGAACGTTTCGTAATTCTAGAAAGATAATGTAGCCCCGCAAGAAATTCGATAATAGAGTTGTTAACTATTTTTAATCGACTTCAAAAAAGGAGGAAGTTCTCAATTCGACCGATTTTTTTTTGTGTTATATGTGTGTGTGTGTGTGTGTGTGCGCGATTACTCCGTCATTTATGTACCAATTTCGATTATTCTTTTTTGCTCGAAAGGGGGTACCAAAGAAGTGGTTCCATTCAAATTTGAAGTAAATATTATTCATACCTTTTACCTAATTAGGGGATGAATCCGGTTTATTGGATTCCATCCAATTTCCGTCAAGCGTTTTCAATTTCAATCTGTTCCAAATGTTCGTATTTACTATTTTTATTTAAAAACAGGTATATCTAACATTGGATATTATTATGCCATGAACAATATCACTCAGATGAAAATTGCAACTGTACAATAATTACATCGATTTTAGTAGACAATAAAAAATCTTCCAGCTACCATACAAAGACAATAGAAAAAAATACGCAATGTCAGGTACGTAGCCTATCATTACAGGTTGATTTAAAATTTTGCCAGAATCATTGCCATTGTAACATTAAACGAGCAAAAAGAAAATAACTTTTGGAACATGACTTTATGATTGGAAGCCAGTGATCTATTTTTTATGATTGGTTTATTATATTAGATATTTTCACTAAAATTTTTTATATAGACATGACAAAGTAAATGAAAAATAGCGTTTTTTCTATGACTTAAGTATAAAAGTGACATAGAAAAACATTGCGTTCTGTCTATGGGTGAGATCTTATAGAGTACATCTACGTAAAGTTCAAGTCACGCCAATAGATATTCTATGTTTACTTAGAATAGATTTTAACAAAGTACATTCAATACAAATGTGTAAAAGGTGTGATTTTTTTAGTAGATTAGTAAATAAAGTTACAAAAGAAGATTAGAAGTAGTGGCAAAGGTTGGATACCTCGGGAAGGGAAGCTGGTTAGAAGGTACGCAGAAAATGCAGCAATATGAAACATTTTCCATTCAATACCATCTACTCAATTTGCATATGTGAGTAAGCCGATGAGAATTGTCTTATGGATCCTTTGCCACTGATAGAGAACAGAAGGGGGAAAATATTTGGACATTTGTTACATAATGACGAATTTGAGAGAGTGATAATTGAGGTGAAGGTAGAAGGGAAAAGAGATGAAGACCAAGAAAGGCATATAGAGAACATATAAAGGAGAAGATCAAAGTGAGCAGCTATTAGGAGGTCAAGAAGCTGGCTTTGAACCATGAGGAGGCTACACTGACAAAAGCCTGGCTCTTAAATAGGATGATGATGCCAATGAATGAAGACGTCAAGCTACACATTGATGGATCTTGTTGTGTTCCACTGGAGATGGTATTCTATAGTCTATTTGTTTAGGTACTTAACTAAATGTAAACAATCTTACAATCTTGAGATGTCTATTTAATGAAATACACATTTATAAAATGATTTTTACTTACCTTCAAATACAAATACTTAGCTTCATATGCAATTGCTTGCCTATTTTTATACCTATTGATTTGTAAAGCATGTTATTATGTTTCAATAAAAAGATGTATCAAGATTGTATGCATTTAGTTAAGTACCTAAACGAATGGACTATAACAAAAGTGTGAATTGATGTGCTGTTGACTGTATAATGCAAACAAGACATCAGTGACTTGAAAATTGAGAAAGACACAGATAACAAACAAGAATATTGTCCCTAAATTAAACAAGAAGCCATTACCATTTTTATAGCAAAATTACAATGGCTTTACACAGATTCCCAGGCTAATGCTAGGTTTTTTCTTCTGCATGTCTAACGTGTGAACACAAAAACATTCGCACAATTGTGTCTAGATCCACGCTGGCAGGCAGGGATTGAAGCGTGACCAAACTGGAATGTATTTTTTGCCTATGGACATTGTTAAGCGCACATTTTCTTATTAGTCACAGTTTTAGTTCCATTTATAGTGTAGGTGGAGTGGTATAGAAATGAATTATCACATCTGCAAAATGACAACTTTTCAGGAGAAAGGTTTAAATATTGTACAAATAAAATGAAATAATATCTTTTTTATACTTAAGGAGAGTCATAACATTGCACATTTATATGTAATTCACGTAATAGACTTTCATGTAATAGAAGAACTTTTGATGTACAATGACATGTAACTTTATTATACCAAGGGTACAACATGTACAAACAGTAAGCTCCTACATTGTTCATGGATGTATAGTATTTTAATGTTCAAGCCATTAAATAAAGCCTTATATAAAGATGTATGTTATTTACATCTAGAAAATTGCCCCATCCCATCTCCAGCACATTAGCAAGAAGGCTGGCTCCGCAGCTGAGCTGGCAGAAAGAATAAAAAGTAATAAGTACCAGGATCTCAGCTCCTACTACCTATTTACAGCCGTTGGAGTCTAAACCCTTGGCCCATGGGGTCCCAGTGCCCTTCATCTGTACAAAATTTTATTGAAAAATTAGAAGACTAAAAATTAATAAATGTCTGGGAAACCCGAGGGCTCCCTTGCTCAACCCATTAGCAAAGCCATACAAAGGAGGAACGCTGCCAGCATCTTGGGCACTTCGCTGCAGGGACCCAATTTCATTCATATAATTTAAAATTCCTAGTGTTACTCTCTCGCATTTAAGCTTTTATTATAACTTACCTGTATATTATGAAAATAAAAACATCATTAACTACCTCGTGAAAATTAAAACAATCTCATCAACATCTCTAAGAGTAGATAATGTACCCTAACCTACTTTATATAACTACCTACCTACATATTATGCTAGAAAAATACTATGAAAAAGTCAATAAAGTAATTACTAAAATGGCTTTTGTAAGTACAAGCAGTACAGTACAAGGAGGAAAAACAACATTCTAGTAAATTTCAAATAATTTTTTTGAAATTGAAATTTTTGCAGGTAGGCAAATTTTTTACATACAGTTGCTAATTTGTTTTTAAAACAACCTGCAATAAGTGCTAATTAGCATTATTGTCAAAGAAATATTACCATGATTTCATCAATATTATGAATAAGCTATAATTAGGGACCTAATTGATAACTACACAAAAGTACCTATCATTAGACACTTTATTATAATGTACTTAAGATTCACTACCTATGCACCGTAAGCTCGATATTATGGAATTCCCAACTACACCAAGTTTTAAACCATCTTTCAGAAGATCATGTCCATCACTGGGATGTATATAGGGTTCGACAGATAAATTCCTGAGAACTTACCTTGAAAGTTAGTCTGCCAATTTTGTTCTATCCGGCAGGGTACAAATCTGTCCATGGGCTCAGGCCGGACCAGCACAGACTGCTTCCGGCTTACCGGGCTGCACTGCTGCAGCAGCCGCCGCTCGTACGAATCACTGAACATCTTCAGTTCGACAAAAAAATCAACTAGAGGGTAATATAAGAATTAGACTAGAAATTATTGCCACTGTCCTTCAATGAAACATTTCACAATAATTGTCCAACAGTCTATTTGACTCGATAGTTCGCGAATGTAGTGGCTCTAATCTACGCAGCGTAAAGACCACCCCACGGCTCGACTGCTAACAATCATTTGACCAAATCGCGAATTTGACGTGATACTCGATCCAACACAGTACGCCATTTCTCACTTTACCAGTACGTATCGCACCATACCACTATTGTTACGACTGAGTCCACATATTATCTAATAAATTAAAACGATGAAACAGGCATAGTAGCGAGTAATTTGGATTAACAACACAAAATAGAAAATCAATTTCTCGTTCACTGTGGCATAAATAAATGTTGTGTTGACATTTGGAAAAAAATATGATTTAAAATAACGGTTAGAAAAAAACCGGTAATTTACAAATCAGAATTTGTGATTTTTGCTAGAATTATTTAAATGATGTAGTAGTTTAGCCCATTCTTATATATAGTAATCCTTCCAAACTTAACTCACTCTTGATCTAGTTTCCTTTCCTTTTTTGTTGTCTTGGCGTCCGTTTCCGAACCTTTTACTTTGACGTTGGCAAAAAGTATTTTAATGCCATTTAGCTAGCATAAAAAAATGTTTTAATTTTGTACTATTTCAAATTCAAAGTACAATCTTCTATCATTTTAAAGAAGAAGAAGAAAAGCACTATATCATCTCAAAACAATCTTCCAACGATAAATGTGAATAAACCGGTAAATTGAGAAAGTGTTTTTTTATGTTCTTAGTAATCAAATAACGATAATATGGTATCTATCGAAGTGTTTGAAATCAAATATTTTTACTTTTAAAATATTTGGTCAGAATATAGTACAGCATATTTTTGAACTGTATGCCATCAAGGTCAATGCTGTATGGACATCTTTTAATGTCTTTTGTTATTCAACTTCTAAAACAAATAAAAATCCAAGAGCTACTATTACGGAAAGATCAATGATCCTTTTTTGTATCTATTATTCATTGAGAAAGATATATTTTTTATTGCCTATATTTTATAATTTGTTAATTTCATTTTCACTCGACGTTGGCAACACTTTTATTATGACGACCTATGTTAGTTTTTTTTTAGTTTGTGGTTGGACGTATGGTCATCGATCACCTACGTTAATACGTTACGAAAATGGAGTTTTCATTTGAGTTCATGGGGACAAATAAGGGACAAACTTAACTTAAATAAAACAATGAAGTGAAGTAAATAACAATTTGTCGTTGTCATATGCGTTTGTTTGTAATACTGTTTTTATCCAATACAAAATAGGTATCGTTGCATTTATCACAATTTATTCAGGTGCGGCAGGTCACTTTTAGAACATTCGATGATTTGACCTTTTAGGCGATTATAGGCGCTTCGTTCTAAAAGATTTTGTCTTGTAGTTGTATATAAAACATCGTAAAATAAAATGGATTACCGTCGTAAGCGGAAAGAAGAGAGCTCTGATGATAATCCGGCGTATTCACGACTTTTCGTTGTCTGCGAAAGAGTGTTGACAGAGACTAATATTCGAGATGCATTTTCTAAGTTCGGTGAATTAGAAGACGTCAAAATGCCTCGCGACCGTCACTCAGGATTTCCCAAGGGAATTGCTTACGTAAAGTTTTCGAAAACTTCCGAAGCCGCCGCTGCATTGGAAGCCATGAATTTGCGTGTATTACCAGATTCAACTCGTCCATTGAAAGTTATGGTGGCCTGTAACCGGTCAGATATACAGTCTGATGACGAGGATAACGATAAGTATAGGAGAGTATTCATAAATATTCCTAAAACCACTACAGAAAATGAGCTTGATGAACACTTCAAAGAGTTTGGTAAAATTATATCTATACAAATACAGAGAGACAGAGACACTGGAGAATCTAAGGGTTTTGCTTATATAAAATACAAAAAGTTTTCAGATGCAGCCTGTGCCATTGAAAATTGTGACAAAATATATAGAGCAATTTTTGCACAGCCCAGAGGTTATTACTCTAGACGTCAAGAAACTAGTTATGAAGCAAAGCTTAATGATTTGGCAAATACATCTACAAATGTCCGAACTAGTCTACTTTCCATGATGAACACTCGGCCAGAAGGCTACAAACGTGTTCACTTTATGTGTGCACCATATCTAGCATATCATCAGGTTAATTCTTTATTTGATCTTATCCCTGGGATGGTACATTGTGATTTCTTTGTTGATTTAATTCACAACTTTGGCAAAGGCATTGTTCTTTACTCTAATCCAATTTCAGCAGCTTATGCGGTGGAGAAATTGAATAAGCTTGAGTACCCCCCTGGTGTGAGAATATTTGTAAAACCAGATCATTCCAAATTTGATGTCACACATGAGCAGAGCTTCGCAACAATGCCTAATGTTGTGAACAAATTGAGGAATGCCATTACTGAAACTTCTAGTTCATCTACACCAGACTTGGCAAAATTAGCAGAAGCAATTGCTGAAGCCTCTAAACTTATCAAATTGGCTACTCAAGGTGTCTTAGAGGAAAAAATTCCAGATAGTAGTGACCTAAGTTACTGCAGTGTGAAATTACCCCCACCAAAGCCATTAGCTGATATTGACAGTCCAGTAGCTAAACGGTGTTTTCTAGTGAGTAAACCTCGGCCACCACCATTTACTGTTTTACGGGATGTTTTTTGTCGTTTTGGGGATCTAATCAATGTTTATACATTGCCCAATAAAACTGTTGGATATGCTAGATATGCTTCCATACAGGCAGCTGATGATGCCATTAAAGCTTTACACGGTGCAGAGATTTGTGGTGTTCGCATGAAGGTTATAGAGGCAGAAGAAGAGCAACCCCATAAGAGAATGAGATATGACTGACGAGTCCCTAACAATTACCAGACAATTATTTACTAACATACATATTAATCCAAGGACACATGAGACCTTACACTGGACTAGACAATGGACTCAGGACATCACAAGACATTTATATTTTGCCCATGTTATAATGAAATGACAAATAAAATTTTTTTTCCCTGACATATGCAATTAGTTTACTTTTCTTCAAAGCTTACCAAAGCTTAAAGGTACCAACCTTACTGACCTCTTCAATACCACTTCTGTTGTACCCACAGAAAAAACACTGATTTTTTTCCGTGGATATACCTGACAAGTGACAAACTATCTCGAGCTAACAAGCAATTTATGCACTATATTTTAGGAGAACAGACCTGCTAATTATGACGTGTGTTATAAAAAGAAGCATTTAATTAAACTTAATTTGATTTATTGCACACACAGCCTTGGTCGACAAAACTAATTGACAATAGTACATAAAAAAAATCACAAAACGTTTTATGAAGATTCTGCTATAGCTTGACGTAGTAAAGGCAAGAGTTGTTCTTTATACAAGGGATGCCTGTCTCCATGGGTGATTTTGAGAATTTTCTCAGAGCATTTCAGATGGTAGAAAGCTTTTGACGAATCCATTTTGTAGAGGAGAATTTTAGCATATTTGAGATGTAGTAGTGCCAGTAAAGGGTGTCGTTCGCCATAGTAGAACCTGGAAATTGTCAATATTACAAATTCGATTTCAAACAAGTGCACAATAATGCAAATTTGCTAATTTGCATTATTGTCCACTTTTTTGAATCTAACTTGCAATCTTTATAACTGCAACAATTCTGACAGTAACTGGAGACATCAACAGGCTTGTATTCTCAGTGAATTTCAGGCTGTGAAGCATCTGATAGGAGGTTATCTACAAGACAACACACACCCAAATGTGCATGACTCATGTCTGGAAAACCATCAATACATAAAATCACTGCAATGTATGTACTTACCTAAAACAAGGCAAAAGTCTTTCGGCATAAGCACAAGCCTGTTCCCATATTTGAAATTCAATGAGCGCGTCGAATGCGTAATCCAGAGTTTGCGCATGCATCACATTCAGTGGATGTAACACACCTTCTTGGCGTTCTAAACAATACTTGCAAACGTCGACATCTGATACAAAGCGGTCAAGGATACGAAACATCAACACGATGATAGAAATATTATATTTCTACGGTCTATCTGGACAAATTACATCTCAGGAGTCATCTGCTCTCGTCAGAGATGTAGTCAGGACTACGGACTACGTCAGGATTACGTCGTCTTTTGTTCAAAAAAAAGTCTCTACCTAACTTGAATTCCTGTCAGTGTAGTGTCTTTGTGGAGGATGGACGTGATAGTATTTTATGGGAACATTCAAGTTTTATGGTGCTACTACTACTACCATACTACCTCTATTAACTACCATATTTACATTTATTTACTCACAATAAACCTATAGTAAGTAAAAGGATACAAGCCACAGAAGCTCCTTTCATATTCTGTAAATGCATTTCTGTAAATTCCATTGCCTTGATAAATTTCTCGACATGGTTCTCAGTGAACTTTGTACCGCATTCTTCACAACGTAACCCATCTTCTACACTCTGTGGTATTTCTTTAAGTTCTTCATGATGACCATTAGTAAAGCCACCACTTGTATCTTCGTCCTCTTTTTCTGCAGTTTCCTCTGGCTTTCTGACAACTTGGCAGTTCTGTTTCCATGGAATGTTGATAGGACAGTCACATTCACTGTTCAGACATTTCGCGGCATGAACTAACTTGTGTTGAGATTCATCTAAAATTATAAAAAATCAATGTAAAGTTTGTGTAAATCATTGGAGATAATGTTTTTTTCAAGGACACCAACTGTAAAAATACAGATCAATAAGACACAACGGAAATTAATTACACATTCACCGCTTGGCAGATTAAATTGCAGACCTCATGCAATCTGTGACACATGTGCATTGCAACGAACATAAAATATTTCAGAAAGAAAGGATATAGATCTTCATAGAATAGAGAAAAACAAAAGGATGGATGGAGATGGACACATGAATATTTTTGAAGCCTCTATAACATTTGATGACATTACTTTTTGTACTGTGCGAGCGTTGAAAGTTTTTGGGGACAAGGCATTCTATTTTTCATTCTAAGGAAATAATATTGCTGCACAATAGGTTTCTTAATATAAGTGTGATGTGTCTTGAGATAAGAGAAATAGCATACACATCTAAAGCATTTACCCATGCACCTGTCACACTCGCACAGGAAGTAGTAGTTTTGTAGCAATTCTGTCTGCCGCTCGTAAGGTGTCTTCATCAGATCGATGTAGGAAATACGAATCTGGAACATCGGTTACAAAATATACGGTAAGTATTTAAAAGGCAAGAACGCGCAATTGATTTTTGAGGACAATTAAATGTTGTTAAACGGAAATTAAACGTGGAACTTCCAATAATATCTCAAACGTTATAGTATTATGAGTATTACCCATAACTGTTTTAGTCAATTGAAATAGAGTGTTACACATGGCGTCTTTTAACAGCGATGCAAACACGCGATTGCAACGATACACTTGCGATTTATGGGCGATTGCATCGATGCAAACGCGCGACTGCATCGATACAAACGCTCAAATCGATACATCGATATAAATCCCAGGTGTAGCGATGCAATCGCGCGTTTGTATCGATGCAGTCACGCGGGTTACCTTTCAGAAGTCCGAAATCACATTTTCCAGAAATATGGTTTGCTCGAATTTTCATAACCTTGAAAGTAATTTTGAAAGGAAAATGTTTTTTCTTTTAAACCTAACCGAACCTAATCGTGTCTTTGCGATAAACATCTAACATATCCTGAGAGAACAACGGTTTCGTTATAATTCGGTTTTCGGTGTAATGAACATTCGAACAAACGTTATTTCGGAAAAAATAAATTCGAGTAGTAGGTTCCCAGCTTAAAATCGTGAGCGTATGTAAAGGTAGACAATTAGCGACTGCATCGCGTTTGCATCGTTGCTAAAAGTGGCCGTTTGAATCCGCTCTTAGGAAATATCTCGTGTCATAAAAATCAAACCTGATCCCAGTCTAAATATGAAATGTCTTTAGTAGCACGTATGCTAATGGTCTTTCCATCGAAGGTGGCTACAGCGTTAGGGTTACAGCTATGGTCTAGTATAGAACAGGCCAGGTAGACGCCAGTTCCGATAGAGTTCATATCATTGTCCAGGATCGTGAAACTGTTAATAACCATCTGAAAAAAAAATGTGCTACAGGTTATGGAAATGCCAAATGCAGTAATGATTAATAATCCTTAAATTACAAATAAAACGTGGCTAACTTTATCCTCACATTTTTGTCTTGGCCTTATCTTGTTCCGACGGCGGCCTGCATTTCACTGTACTATCTAAACGGTTGGGCTGACTTACCCTTCCATAAAGTCCCATAAGTTCAACCGTGTTTGGCAGTGATATGTCTTTAAGAAATTCGTACAGAACGACGCAGAGCGAGGTAAAATGATCCATCCTTTTCTTGTCCGCTTTCAAGTCAGAGTAGTCTGAAAAATAGTGTAATAATATAATTAACTAATTTAACAAGAGACAGGTTATGCTTCAATGGTTTAATAACTCTGTGCAAGTTTGTGCAAATTAGGCACATCAAAGTAATCTCAAATTAAAGTTTATTTTATAATACCACATGGCGGAACTAAGAAATCGTGGGCCTAGTGGTAAGCGACACGCCTGCCCATAACAGTTGCAGTGCCACTTAGAGCTTTAAATCATAAAGATGTGCGCTGCCACTGCGCCCATCGGGTTCCCACGTGATTGCGAATGCCGATAGGGCGAAGATGGTCAATGGATGATAGTCAGATGAATGAATGGATGGTAGTCCGGTATTCTTTCCCTTTCATTTACATAGAAAGGGAAGTTGATAATTTGTAACATTTTTATCGACCTCAAAAGTTCAATAACGAACAAACAATAATTATAACTTAAAAAAACAACCGACCTCGAAAGTTCATGTAATATGTATAATTACATATATTTGAATTCCCTTTCCTGCCTATGTAAATGAAAGGGGGAAAGAATTCCAGACTGTTGACAACTCAACTAAAACTTCCGTGAAGCAAATGAACAATCGTAGGATTAACCGTTCGCGCATTCCAGTTTTCGCAAATTTGTCTTCGTGCAATCGTTCATTCTCGCAAATGAACCATGGCGCGTTTAAACTTTCGCGGTTTTCAACCTTCACGCAACTGAACATTCGTGAAAATAAGCCATTGCGCATTGTAGTTTTCTCGCAACCATATTCGCACTATCGGCATTCGCAACGTGGAAAACCCGCGCCCATCACCATGAGACTAGTCCCATGTGCCTGTAATTTCACCGGCACTCTTAACCACTCAAAACCGGAACGCAGTAAAGCTCATATTACGGCATGGCGGCAGAAATAGGTAAGGTGGCAGTACTTCCCTGGACGAATTCTTTCACAAGGACCTCTACTGCTACTAAAAGTTGTTCTATTGTCCAATAGAGTTACAGTTCTATTGACATGGATGTTGAACATAATAATAAAACATAAAGAAAATGAAGGAGTTAAGGGCAGAACTTTTGACGAAGCTAAATAAACACATTTTTTCCTTATAGTAGAACATATGCGCCAAGTTTGGGTACGCGACAAGAAGTAAGGAAAAGACTACGGGTGCAAGAACATGTATCATTTAATTGTCGCGCCATTATTATCGTCGGCTAAATTCCTAATCTCGCACAAAAAACAGAATTGCTAAATATAATTCTATACAATGGGGTCTAACAATTATATATTAAGCTTTAATTGCCCGATATTGAGCTTAAAAAGTAAAAAAGGGATTTCGTCCAAAAACGGAGTTTCGAAGTTTTCAAATTTAGCCGAAGTTATGTCTATGTATGCTTATTACAAAATTACAGAGTTAAGAGGACGTCAAGGTGACATATATATATACGACTTAAATTCAATTCTATGCCACTTAGATAAGAACGATCGTATTCCAGAACTCTACTCAATGGTCAAGTCAGGATCTGAGTATGATTTCAAGCACTGGAAATACGACCGTAATGGCAGGGACTTGAGTACGATTTCGAGTGCTTTAAACCATACTCAAATCCTGACTTGAGTATTCCAGAACTCTACTCAATACTCAAATCAGGACTTGAGTATTGCAGTGACCCTGAGAGTCGTAATCTAGAACTCTAATCAATGCTCAAGTCAGGATTGCACTGGAAACACAAGCACTGGAAATACGACCCTAATGGCAGGGACTTGAGTATGATTTCGAGTGCTTTAAACCATACTCAAATCCTGACTAGAGCATTGAGTAGAGTTCTGGAATACAACCTTATGTGTCAAGCTCTAGGTGCTCTTAACTGTACGTAAGCGAAGTCATAGGAGTTACGCTGCAAGACTGCATCCGTATTGCTTTCCGAATGCATTCCGACTAGTATTTTAACTACTCTGTTATTCGTCGAGTCCATTTGACTTTACTGCACTTACGCGACATTAAATCTTTCCACATCCGAAACGACGTAGCGGAATAGAAGGCGCGGTACGAATTACCATCTCCTCTATTCAGCCGGTTTATGATTTTGGCGAGCATGCGTGCGGCATCAGGAATCACCTTCGGGGATACTCGCTTGAGGTTCGCGCATTCCCACTGAAAATATTATAAAGGGGAATTTATTCTCTTATAATTTTATATCTCCTTCATGGAACCCTAGACTCTAATGAATGTTGGATATATGTATAATAGGACATTTTTTTTGCAATTAATCAATAAGAGCTTTTAATTGATTCGATATTATAGTGAATTTTTATTTATTATCATTATTATTATTATTATTATGTACATGCTTACTCATTGTGGGTGCACTATTGTACACTTAAATAAAATAATCAATTTAAAAATCTATTGCACATAATACTCTGTTTCAAAACTAGGCTCATGTAGACTAGCTATTATAACATCTCAAAAACCCAGGTCAGTTTAAAATAAAACAACCAATGCAATGGACAAAAATATAAAGCTTCAACAGTTGACAAGAAAATGGCAACAAGCCACGAGCTGACTGACATACAAACAAATGGAGTCTTCTTTGATTTATTCGTAAAATGTTGTACCTTATAATTTAAATGATAATATCATAGATGTTACAAAGCACATTTGTATAAACAATGAATGTTTATTTGTATAATGCTGCTTCCCATGTTGGCAAGTTTCTCCAGTTATATTTTATGATGAACATCATAACATTTTAGATTTATTAGAAGCTTTTATTGATGCTAAAACCTAGTCAGTTTTATGGTTTTGGATGCTATTTTCATGGTGGATCAGGTGATTGAAACATATTTAAAATTAGAAACAGTAAAATTGAAATATCTTCTAATTTAAATAGAAAACCGCCGTGAGAGTCAGACATATTAACTAAAATAACAGATAACTCACGTAAGTTTCGACTTAAATACGTATTTGAGTCGAGTTTTTGCTCAACATGTTTCAAACCATTTTATAGTCCTTAATTATGAGATTCCACAGCAGTGACTCGACGAAAACTGCGCGCCAAAGCCCTAGCACTACGGCTGCGGGCGCAGGCGACGTCGGCAAGAAACTACCCTCATTTGGTTTATTTTTATTAAAGTCGTACGCAGGATTGCACACTAAGGATACATGATTAAAGACCACAAATTGATTTGAAACGTGTTGAGCAAAAATTCGACTTAATTATGTGACTTACCCACTACTTTAGTTAATACATCTTCTATTGCTGCTCTATTAAGAGCTGCAAGTTTATAAATATTTATAATACGTGAATCAAGTGCAGATGTTATCATAGAATTTTTTTACATAAATATGGAACAGTTATATTCCCTAGGAAATTATATTATTGCCTGTCTGTCTTAGTAAACAAAGAAGATCAAAGAGAGCACTGCTATTCGGGAATGTATGGCACAGACCTTGTGATCACTCCAAGCTTCCTTTTGGCAAATGCGGCCGCAGTAGTGTACAAATTGGCATCCTGAGCATTTCAACACCTTGCCCCTGAAACACGAACTCGGGTTGAGTAATGTTTACACCTTAAAATAGAATAATAAATACAGTAGTCTAATTGAAAACTTTAAAAATAATAACAATAAATTAGTAAAAGATTTAAAAAAGAAGTATCCATATAAGACATGATGTCGAAATTACTTTTGCTTTTATTTATTAATACAGCCTTTTTACAGAGAACATTAAACTATAAATAACTTCTAATTCATTGTAGTAGCAAATGAGTGAGATATAGAAATTGGTTAATAATGTAATTGTAAATACAAATGCTAAATCATATTAAATGTAGTTAAAATGTCCTGAAAGTGTAAAATTAATAAAAAATAAAGTTATTATCTATAGGAGAAGTCGAGTGTCTACTAATTAGTCCATGATTTAAACATTTCATTAGAAAATATACTGTCATTTCATGCATATAAATTTTCATCTAATTCATTTTAAAAAATTGAGTAGCCAACAAATTAAAAAAAATATTTAATATGAATCAAAAATAAAAACAAGGTCTTCTTTTAGATATGAAAGTAGGAATAGCACAGTAGTGGTTTTAAACATGTAACTGTTCTCAAAAATGAGTATTCCAATAAAAACATCAAAACACATGTCTGTATAGGTACATACTTCTCCAAACAGTTGTCGCACCGCAGGCCCTTTTCTTTTGAAGATAGAACAAACGCAAATGGTTGTTCAGTCAATAGGAGATCCCCGGCCTTTATGGTCGAGTTTGTATTTCTAAACTTATTCTTCATGTTATTGCTTACTTGAGGTAGACCGTTTTAACACTTTTTTCATACACCTGTTAAACTTATCATAGCTCCTAAAACTAAGCCGGTTAATATGAAAGTGAATGTAGATGGAATGTAAACGTTCCAACAGCGAAGAGTTACGCACGAACGATGAAAGCCGAAAATATTATTGGCCTCGCCACCTGCTCGTGCCAAATATAACTACCTACATACTCAATATCGGTTACATTATTTTTAGTAAGTCCCGACCGCAAACGGAACGAAAAACATCAAAGCGAAAAACAAACAAAACGCGCACTAAAAATAGGACACGGCATTTTATTTTCGCTTCATTACAAAACGAAATACGTACAAATTCAATATGTCAATGCGACATTGACAAGTGCAGATGACGTGACTTTGACAAGTAGCTAGTGTGTTACTATTTATTTTAAAATGAATAAAAAACATGAAAAAATTTAGGCACTTTTTTGGGTAATTTTCCGAAGCATTTCAAATCACTGTTTTAAATGGAGATTTTTCCGGTGAAATTCTGGAAAAATTGACGAAATTTGAAAAATATAATTTTGAAGGCTCGTTATTATGTTCTACGTCTAGAAATATGTTTTGGACTTTTATTTAGCATGAATTATAAAATAAACTTGTATAGCTTTTTAACTACATAGCCACATAAAAGAAAAACGAGATTTAAAATGATCTCACAATAACGAAAAAACCCAACTATTACACCATCATCGAGTTGCGTACACCAACCCGTTACACCAAGTACCAAGTACACCATCACCACCTCTTATTGGCTCCATCGTTTTCGTTCAGTAACTTCAACTTTTGACAGGTGTTAACGTTAAATGTGGAAGGTCATCAAAGGCCCGCTAGTTTGTTTCATGGCTTAGTTGGCATAGCTTCTGGAATGATTTGATAAAAGACGTTGGTTTGAAAGTAGCCGGATCGAAGAATTTTTTTTTTTAGTGTTCGATCCTTGTATTAATAATTATAACATAGTGAAATAATTTTTCTTAAATAATTGAATATCATTATGGTCAAGCATTGTGACATATAACAAATTTAAAAATTAAAGTTAGGGAAGGTTTTTAACGCTTGGTGATTAATAAATCACTACATTTAAAAAACAATATACAAAATAAATGCACGTAGTGAGGTAAATGAAAATTTAGCAGTTAATTTATACAAATGGTAATATTAAGATGAACCGTTTTTTTTTTTCAAATGTTTATGGGCGCATGATCTTACTAGATCTCATTATTATTATACATGAAATGACAAAAGTGTAAACGCATAAAATAGAAGTTTTTATTAGAAATTGTGTTGTGATTTGAAATGTTTAAAGGTAGTTTAAAGTCAGACAGGTGATTTGGTTCTGTCTTAGAGGATGGAAAGAAAATGAAGGTTCTGTTCTCATATTAATATGGTTCGCGTTGGTTTTGCTTTACGACATTGTAACTGTAAGTTATGAAGAAACAGAAAAGCGCATTCGTTTAGTTTCGTTTTCTTATTTATTTGAAAGAATTACTAAAAATTGGCAACTCAATGGAAATGTCATAGCCAAAGGCTGGAAGTCATAGCGAGAAAATAAAAGAAAAAAAATTATGTAGTCTGTGGACTTTGAATAATTTGCTAAATTCACAGGCTAAATTTATAGTTGTTGCACGAGTTTGTGTATATTTCAATATTTTATTGAATATAAGAGACTACAGTGTCCAATTACGAAGTAAATTATGTCTTTAGTGCTGACAAAAGCTGCTTTGGCACTAAAGAATGCAGAAAGTAACTTTCAAGTGGTAAAATTCGAAGCACATAAATCAAAGAAGAAAAAAGTTTTAGAATTCGACAAAAACAACTATAGACCACAAGAAACTATCTATTCAAAGAAAGATTTAGACTTGAAAAAGATTCGTCATGAAGTGGTTAAGTTTGGAATGTCTGGATTTGTTGGGACAAAAAAGGAAGAAGCTAAAATTGCACTGGCTGTTAGTTTAGGTTAATTGTGACTTTTAAAACCATTACGACAATTATTATTTTAGAAATAGAAAATGTATACGTCTATTTTTTAGTTAGGTTTAGGTTTACTGAATTAAAGTATGTCATGACCGAAGTATGTCAATTGGTTGGCATTAGTTACACGGTCTTGTAACCTAAATATCGCTCTTTGTGTGAATGTGATTTGGACGAGGGTCCCCTTGATCACATTTTCTTTGAATGTCCTAAGCTGACTTCGCCCTTATATGATCTCCTTCCTCCCTGTATTCTCCTCCTCCTCTAATTACCTTTTTCTTAACATTTTGTGTGATTTTATCTGAGTGCTTTAATAATATTAGGCTCTACTTTGTTGTTTATCCATGATTGTTCTTTATCATCAGGTATTCCCTCCACAAAAGACTGGACATTGGCGTTTTTGGCCAATATTATCTCCCTGCTCTCTTAACACGGTTGATCAGAATTAACTGATCACATTCCTCGACCAAAGCCTAGTGGCCACCATTAAGGAAATAATAATATATAACGTAAATATTAACGTAAATAGTATAATTCTGGTGTGCAATATCTGTCGAGATTAAAGAAAAAAAGTTATCAGTTTTTTATCAGACTATATGGATATGTCGCCATTTGATGACCCAACAGGTTTTTATTTTAAAAATATAAGAAATCACATTTATTTTCTGATTTATTTACGAAATAAAACAAGCTTAAATATAGTGATATTTCGGATTTATCAGTGTATTCTGATCATAAAACTGTTTCAGAAAATTAAATACATTTGCAGGTTTATGTTTAGATCATGTATTTCTGACAGGTTTTTGAAGCGAATCTAGCATTTATTGAACTGGTCGATTGATTATTGTTAAAGGTATATACAAAAATAATACAATAACATATTTAAAAAGAAATATGCCAAAATGTGATTTATCTGTTTTAGTTCCAACGCTCCTCAATTATGATTGATTGTATAAATTTAGGTAACCATCCCTACTTCTTTGGATTGGACTGCAGACTATTTTATTTATTTAGTTATAGCCTTTACTGCTGGAAACTAACATACTAATTTATTTAACACATAAACATTGTATGAAATGCGTACACAAATACAATATGACTTATTATTACTAATAAGTTTGTTAACTCTGGATTTTGAGCTAAGAGCTATTAGGCCTAGAGGCCTATCCTCCATATCTTATATCCATTTCTCCATATCTTTTGCTATTTGCCTCCTCCAGCAACATATTTAAAATTGCCTTCCCATATAATTTTAATTTCATTTTCCCCAAATCAACAACTTTATAACCATGTGCAAGGAAGATAGCTTAAAAAGAACAAACATTAAAAATTTGCAAAATGGTCTTTGATACTTATTATATTCCTATTCTCTTTATTTTAGGAGCAAAACCACCCAAAAAAGATTATGTGAATTATAAAGAGTTAATGCAAAAGAGAAAGCTAGAGAAACTGAAAGAAAAAGCAGAAAAACAACAGATGATATCTAAGAGTGTACTGCAGAGTGGTGCAAAGAGGAAGAAAAAGGGAGTTAACAATGATGTTGGACATTTCCTGAGTGGTTATGGAAAGGTACTTACATTATTATTATTATTAACATATTTAGGGTCTGTACAGACATCGTCACTGCAAGCAGCAATTGATTTATTGCAAACCCAAAACTTACAGCGTTGATCCAAGGCCAACATAATTTTTGTTTCTTACTCTCACTCATAGCCCCGCGCTAGGGAAACCCTGTATCGCGGGTGTCATGGACACACATATATAGACAACCCTAAATTAAACCCAAACTCGCGTGAGAAATAAATGTAGGCCATACAAATGTTTCTCCCAATCCGGGACCTCTTCATGGCATTCCAGCATGATAACTGGTGGGCCACGGTGGCAGTCTTAACTATTTTAAGAACAGTAGTATTTTAAATTTTTATTGAATTGATATTCAATTATTTTTTGTGAAATTATAGCACTAGTTTGTTATAATTATTAATACGAAGATCGAACATAGAAAAAATTCCTTCGATCCGGCCGGATTCGAACCAACGTCCTCTAGCTTACTTAACTTATGTTCTAATCCTCAGACCTTTGAGATTTAAAGCTCTGAGTGACACTGCAACTGTTATGGTCAGGCGTGTAGCCTTACCATCAGGCGCACGACTTGTTCTTCGCGTCACTTAATATTATAAAAAAAAGCAAAAACGAACAGCATTAATTTAAATCAATGCAATGACAGATACTAAAGCACATGAATCAAATTCAATTCTTTCATCTTAAATTCTTGTGGAGTCTTATTTCAAACTTTATCTTTACAGCCAGTTATCTAACCAACACAGAACAACAAAGTTTTTTTAACAGACTTCAAAAAAAGGAGGAGGTTCTCAATTCGACTGTATGTTTTTTTGTATGTATGTTACGCGATAACTCCGGCCGGCATTTGTGAACCGTTTTTGATGATCTTTTGTTGGAAAGATGGTATCACAAAGGGTGGCAAACTAGGGGATGATTCCGGTTTCGCGCGCTTTCCGGTAACCGATTTCACTAAAACTTGGCAAACATCTATTCTGTTAAATCTCATCTGTCTGTGTGGAATTACATAATTCCACGAACTTTTGAGGTCGGTTTTTTTAGTATTCAGTACTGAGATTATTTACTTATGTCTGCTGACCATTGACCTGCAACTGACCCTAGAAACAACATGGATTTTTTTTCATTGTCGAACCACCACCACCACAACCACAATGTATACCAATATAGGTATACATTGACTCGTGGGAAGGAATTCATCATTATCAATACACAACAAACTTCTAATCTACAACTCAGTCTTAAAACCCATTTGGACATACGGCATTAATTTGTAGAGTACGGCTAGCAAGAGTAACATACTTTATCTCCAACAAGTACAGAATTATATCCTGAGGTCAATAGCCAATGCCTCTTGGTTCACTCGGAATGAAGAGATCCATGATCACGTAAATGTGCAATCTGTATCTGCTGAAATCGACTGACATAAAACTAAGCACAAGGAACGTCTGTCTTGCCACCCGAACCCACCCATCAACTATGTTCTGTAGTTGAGAGGTGGGCCGCTAGCCGCTCAACCAAAAACGTCCTGTTTCGTTAAAAGATTCGCTTATGACCTGGCGGCTAATCGCAAATAAAATAATAATAAAAAAAGTGAAACATCTTACCTGTGTTACACAATACATATATGCATGTTTTCAAATGCCACCACAAATATCATCAATATACGTATTTTATATTTATAATAAATTTGTTTTTCAGGTACAGAAAAAAGACCTGAAAAAAGATAATAAAACTACAAAGAAGAAAAAGAAGTGATATAACTGACATAATTTATTAAAATTTGTAAGTTACAATTATTTGTTTGATTACTTACCTACTTACTTTTTTATAGTACTTAATATATTCAATCAATTAGCCAATTAAGTTTGTAACATAATTAAAGTAAGCAATATTGCATTGAAAGTAGTTAAATAACATCATACAAATGAATATTAAATAAAAGAGATTTAGTATGCAATGTAATTAAGTAATTGTAAGAATTAAATTCTTAGAAACTAGAAATTTATTTTAAAAGGTATTGTGTGCATAAAGTACGCTACATACAAAACAGAAGCGGAAAATGGCTGTGTAGGTTTCAAAGAATTTTATATACTCATACAAAGGGTCTGTTACATCTCCATATTAGCCGGCAACATATTAAAAAGATTGTTTAGCTATATTTTTACATTTCGCGTTTCATATTTCATTTGACACAAATGCAATAGAAAACTGAGTGTCGTATTCTAGAACTCTACTCAATACTCAAGTCAGGACTTGAGTATTACAGTGAGCACTGAAAATCATACTCAAGTCCTTGCCATTAGGGTCGTATTTCCAGTGCTTGAAATCATACTCAAGTCTGCTCAAATCCTAACTTGAGCATTGAGTAGAGTTCTGGAATACGACCGTTAAAGCGCTTCCGACCAAAAGCCTCCACGTGCAGGCAGATTGGATTTGAACGCCGTCGCGACACATTGTTTCTCATTATGATTTTCCTTATTATCTTACGTATTTAAGTAAAGGGTGTTTTTGGGGTTAATTTGTTTTTTTAAAAAGCTATTCGTGAACCGCTCCGTAACAGGTCCTTTTGTGGCTGTACTGTACGAAGTACCATTTAGCATGTCAATAGCGGTCATTGAACCCAACTTTCATCCCGAAGACAGTTCGACAGCGATCGATAAGCGATCTCCTATAAATCTGTCGCAACTTTGACATCGCTTGAGTAACAATCAGTATGACACAACTTAAAAAAATGTGAAATCGAAGCAATATTTCGCGATCTTGTGAAGTTTTCTTAATTGTCATTCATTTTCTGTCTCAAAACGGTGTAATAAGAGTATGCTGAGCGTACCACCTGAAATTGTTTGAAATCTACAATGAATAATAAATTAAATTAATAGCTAAATTTAATTCAATTAATAACTAAATTTAAGTAGCAAAAGTCGTAACTCATTACTGCACCCAAAGACGGGGAGAAACTGATAAACCCCTATTAAACGGCCCAGTCCCTACTGGCTGGCAGGACACTGGTCCCTAGTGCACACACACTATACTGCATATGGCCCACGTTTGGAGTCTCGTAAGTCGCATTGCAGGACGGCTAGCTCACAGCGGATACATTCATAATCCTGCATTGCATTGCCTAGACGTCATGCAGGTAAGGGATCCTCGCACTTATCGTCACAGAATCGAAAAAGACGTGCGTTTCACGTTCGGCGTGGCGACAAAGCCTTTTCTGCCAGCTCATTCCGTGTTAATAAGGAAGGTGACTCTCTAAGAGGAAATGTATTAAATAAAACAATATTTTATTTCTAAGACTTCGAGCCACCTTGCGTTTTTGTATTAAATGCCCTAAGCATTAACAATGTTTGATTGATGAAAAACTTATGCAATATTTTTATGATATACTAAACGTCATTTTCATAAGTCTTTGTTGAAAAGTTGAATTTGTAAAACCGGGGAAAGTTTTCAGAATCAAAATGCAAGGCACCAGTACCTACGACGAATTTCTCTATGGGTCAAATTATGTGTGCGGGAGTGTATTTATATTTTGAATAGAAAAAAGATCTTGTGCGCTTAAAACCCGTTATATACCAATAGTTACTGAAAAGAGTGTGGTATCAATAAATAATTTTCGTTATTATACAAAAACAAGGATCGGTAACAAGCACATAGAGAAATTCCTAGTACTCTCAGTTGAGAGCGCTGTTAGCCCCTGTCTGACAACAGTTGCTGGTTCGATCGAAGGAATTTTTCTTTGTGTTTATTCGATCTTTGTATCAATAATAATATCAGTATTTCATAGAAAATATCGTCGGTGTTTTATAGAAAGGGCGTAAGCGCCATTTCGAAAAAAATCCAGAGGAGCGTGTTTTAGTTTTTCATAAACATAAATTTAATTAAAACCAAAACTAAATTTTAAAACAGGATTATTATAAAACAGTCGTTAAAACTTATAAAACATGATCCGATGAAAAATTTTTTAAAATGGCGCTTTCGCGCTTTTCACATAAGATATATGCGAATAACGACGATATGAATTTCATGTTATTCAATAGAGTAAATAATTGCAATTTTCATTATGTTCAAATCTCCACACAGTTTGCTGAACACAGTTTATGTACCAAATAAATAACTCTAAGACAGGGGGAGCATTTGGTCATGTTTTCACAGCTGCAAACAATAGGTACCACCATGATGTTCGCGGCGGTGCGTGCTACAGCGATATTTACAGATGTTGAGTACGTACCGCAGCGGCAGTCGGCAATGAGACTGTCAATACCCCTCCAGCGTTAACTAGCAGGGCTTTCTGTGCCCTCAAGGCTGTCAGCAACAAGGCTTGTCGGCTCCGAATATCACCAGACCAGTTGTTGGGAAATGCTGCTTCAGATATCAGTAAACTCTAGAAAGTTAATATAGTTACTATGCACTCACTTATACGAGGTGTGATAAAAATATGCGGACTTTTTAGTTTTCTTAAAAAATGTTTATTCATTGGTTACAATGTTCCCGTCAACGTATTCCCCTGAGATTAAGTCAATGCCTGAGATATAATACATTTGTGCCAGCGCTTTTTCCAATCCTCGAAGTATTTCTGGAACTCAATTTTGTTATGATTTAGTTGCTTAAGCAATTTGTCTTCATCTCCTCAATACTGCCAAAATGTCGTCGACCTTTCATGGTGATTTTTCAGTTACTAAAATAGACCGGTTGAGGCTACATAACGATTTAATTTTTTGGCCAATAATTGAAGAACAAACAACGACGTGTATGTGAGTTGGAGCGAAAAAAAATTTGGAACAAATTTTGTTGCCAATCGGTCCTACTCAAAACATCTGCAAAAAGTGTTTGGCATGAGCATAGTTATATTCCAAGCTCATCAGCAACAACATGTCTCTGAAGTCTCCACTTTTTTGATGTTGTCATCAGTTGTCGATGTGCTTGGACATCCAGGACGCTCCACCCTTTTTAAAACGTTTGTACCACTTGTAAATCGTGCTTTGTTCGTTGAATATTAGCCAGAAGCAATATTTCGATACCTCCAATAAACACTATAGTGCATTCGCGTTAAGAAAATAGTGACTCATCAGTGCAACTGCCGGGTAAGGGTGTATTCACAGTGGAGTGAAATTTCAAGAAATTTTAAAAATAAATGTAAATGTAATTAAGTTTAATGGAAACAAATTGTCTTAAAATTACGTAAATCACTAATCACTATCGCTAGATTCTCCAGTCACATTTATTATGAAGGAATTTTGTTCTGCGAGTTCCATGACGTCATCCAAAAAACAATATCTTCCCTTTCGACTAACAATATACGCGAACTTTATTTTTTGGTAATTTTCAATTTTCTGTTATTTTTGTAAACAGCCATATTTATTTACTAAATTAATGAGCCCCGAATTTTGTGAAAAAAAAGAAACAAAAAACAAAATTCGAAAAAAAGACAAAAAAAAAAAAACAATTTTGGTAAATAAAAAGTTAAGAAACAATCAAAAGATTACAGTCTTTATGCAGAATTTAAGGCGATTTTTTTTTATTATAAGTCAAAACCGCCAGTCACAGTTAACCATTTCACTCAGGGCGATGACGTGATAATAGTTAGAAATACAAGGATTCATAAGTAGTTGCATTAAATTATATAATAAGGACCATGGAGTATATACCTAACCAGAAATAGAGATGAAATAAGAGCCATCCATCACTAGCAACTATCATATATTACTTTTATTTTTTGATATCACTTTTAAATATTAACTCGCGTTTGCGCTGAAATCACAAATTAGAAAGCAGAAATAGTACAGCGCCAACAACTGACCTGTGTGTACGTCTCCGAATATTCCAAAAATATTCTGTATTTATTGTAATAAAGATGATGATTGATGTTCTATTCGGTGTGGAATCCAAACGGAATTACATTTCAACGGTAATTAAATAAGTAAAAACTAGACCAACTCTCTACACCCGTCAATTGTTTCGAATTCGGGCTGGCCAATCGGAGCGCAGTTGTCATCGTAATGATTAGGCAGAATAATTTTCAAACAAATTAAATAACATTTCGTCTCTATTTCTGGTTATATAATACTGGATGATAACGACCCTTCAGAATATTACACGGCGCTAATTTTTTACTTGTTAACAAGTAGCTACTAATCTGACAAGTAATTAGCCTATGCCTCATGTGATGATATTTTTTTCGAGTTTTGTATAAAAAGGTATCATCACATTAGGCATAGGTAGGCTAATTACGTAGAATACCTTATTGATAAGTAAATCACCAGGATAGCAGTACATTAGTAACTCGACGAAAATGCATAGAAGGTAAAATATTATCGTAACCATTTCAACAGCCTCCGTTGTCTGAAAAGTTAGAAAAATTCACAATTTGACGTTAGTTTTAGGTTATGTGATGTTATTTCTGTGGCTCTAGTCAAAGTCAAAGAATCATTTATTCCATATGCAAAATAAACGTCACATTTAAGCTACTGCTCGTTCACTACGCTGACTTTCTTGAGAAGAACGAGAAAGAAACTCTAGGGATCGCTCTTTCCAAATAAACTTAAATGATATGGAATACCTACACTTTGAATCAATCTTTCCATACATCTTTATCTAACACGTAGTCTTCAATTTTGTAATATGACTTATCAAATAAAATATTTTTAATGTGGTTTTAAACTTAGGAAATGATAATTTTAATATAAGCTCCGGAATCTTATTGGTTAAACGAAATCATGGTACCATGAGTTTGGACTTAGCTCTAAGGTTAATATTATGGATATCTTATTTTTTATTGAAATGATGTATATTTTTACGGGCATATAAAATATTTGAATAAATGTACTGTGATGCCACAGCCATGATACCAATCGCCTTAAATTTATCTCTGAAAGAAAGAAACTTTTCAACACACAAATAAAAAAAGCCAACATTAGAAGGAGACGCGAAAAACAGTGGTTTTCGCGTTTCCTTATAAAGTTGGCTTTTTTTACTTGTACCCCTTTTCACTAGAGCTACAGACTTTGTGTACCGATTGACGCACGTATTGAGTCTAGCTTCGAACTTACTAAGGTAATTTTGAAAAGTGTCATGCAAACGACGATGCTACTTGTAATAAATTGACAGAGTATTGTTGTTCCGAATATTTCTGCGAGTTCGTTAACGTATCTGAAAAATAAATGCAGAATTTAGTTATAACAATACGCTAAGGTCTATGGTGATATGTAGATATGGCTGAAATGTAGTAAGAACAGATCGAACATTTAGAATGAAAGTGACCTAACACAAAATTTCAACTTTTTCGAAATACGCAAAATAAGTTTTGAAGTTGTGACATCGCATTATTTAATTTATTACTAAAGGCAATGGCCTTGGTAAGTCCTGGAAAAAATAAGTAAGTATTCAGGTTTATACCCTCATAATATTACATAATAGTTATTTTTGATTATTTTAATATTAATACGTAAAAACTTACTTTATTATGTTTTGATGATGTTTAATACAAGTAATTGTCTCTTCATAGTCCGCGTTGTTTTCTGGAAAATATAAATGTATCCACAAAATGGGTTTTTTAAGATTTTCCTCTGTAGTGTCAAAAGGAACATTGTCCTATATTCCAAGATGATATTGACACTGGGAGATATTAGTATAAAAGTCTTACCATTTCTTCCAATGTTCTGTAGAGCGAAGCTGAGTACATCAAGTTGAGCTGATCCCATGATCATCAGTCCAGATACCACGAAGTTTTCAGCTGCATCACTTACAGCCAGCACTGTTACACTGATTGAAGTATATACGTACGTTATTGCGAACCTGATGTAGGGGATGATATAGAGAAATTAGAAAAACTAAGGAAAAAGCTACGGATTGTTTCAATTCACGGAAATCATTTCTCATTCTTATTTTTTTTTTAAACGCAATCACTCGTAGCCGCACACTAGGAAAACCCTGTATCGCGGGAGCGATGGACACACACACAGATAATCATAAATTACACCCAAAATCACGAGAGAAATAAATGTAGGCCATACAGATATTTCTCCTAGTCCGGGAATCGAACCTGGGACCTCTGCGTGGCAGTGTAGCATGCTAACTGTTTGGCCACCGAGGCAGTTAAATGCATATCGTGATTTAATCTTAGGATGTCCATTAAATTACAAACCGACTAAAAAATTGTGGATCTTGACCCTCATCCTTCGTATGTTGTGTGTGGTTCCTGTTCCTTGGCCGGCTAATACCCTTTGCCACAGCAACCACAATAACGAAAACATTATTTGTGAGATTTTTTGTTGTTATTTTTCCATTTTAAATATTAACCTCACTTGGGGCCCAAATCTGTTAATTATAATCTTAGTTGTGTGTCGATAGAGTGTCATTGGATAGTGCCAATGGCAGGATTTTGGGTAAACTATCACAAACTCGAGTTTCTTTTTTCCGAAATAACGAATTATAACGAAACCGTTGTTCTTTCAGGATATGTTGGGTGTTTATCGCAAAGACACGATTAGGTTTGGTCCCTGGGTAGCGGACTCAGGGGAGTTCGTTGCCCAGCAGAGAGGGCCCGGGATGGAAGGCTCGTCTGGTGTTCGGCGAGCCTCACATCCGGAGTCGGAGGACCGATGTGTCTCCCTTCTTGGGGAGGGGCTGCGCGTGGCGCATTCAGCCGCCGATGGGGGCGCGGACGAGTGCAATAGCGTACCCGTACCCCCACCTACAGCTGAGAGGAGGAACACTCCGGAGGTTTAATGCTGTCGAGCTGCTCCCATTCAGGGTTCAGCCCAGTCCCACATAACCCCGGCTCTGCCCCCGCGGGGCCGGGGTATTTGTAAGCAGATTACCCCGGATTTACAAAAAAAAGGCTTCAAAGAAAAAACATTTACCTCTCAAAATTACTTTCGAGGTTATGAAAATTCAAGCAAGCGTTATTTCTGGAAAATGTCATTTCGGTCTTGTGATAGGTAACCAGGATTTTGTACTTGTGGTATTCTGCTAAAAGTTAGAGTAGTGGCTTGTCAGGCTTGTCAGCCATCGAGCTACTATCCAACAGTCACAGCACATTTTTTGGTATTCTGCTCTTCAATGGCGAGTTGATGGCATGTCTATGGCGTAGTCTACTAGTATTATTATATATATTAATAAAATAAAATCTGGTATCCCAGATACCAAGTCTATATCGAAAGAATTGAACGAGCCCAAAATATAATTATTAAATTGTTATGCTATAAAATGAGTAAGTCTTATAATTCATTCCACTACCTAGGTCTCTGTAAGGATCTGAATCTATTACCTCTAAATATTCGTTGAAAAATGTTAGATATAGCGTATATTCTTCACATCATAAACGGTAATGTTCACTGCCTTGAACTATTGGGTTTTATAAGACAATATCATCCTATTTCAATTCTTTTAGCGAGGACTAATTATAGACAAAACAGTTTTCAACACGTTTTCAAGGTAGAGCTAGCAAGAGCTTGGATATTGTGCAGAGCAATCATGACCTGGATATTGATATATTTAATTGTAATATTGATGCGCTAAAGCACTGATGGACATTTTGTTTAATTTTATTGAATCATTTGTGACTGTTGGCGCAGGTATTGGGTTGTTATATTTATGTAAGGGCATATTGTTAACAAATACTGTTTGTTGTTCGTTTGTTTAATGCTCTTATTTGATTTGTCTAAAGCTAGTGGAAACCTGTAATTGGCTTTATGTTTCTTTCGAAGCTGTTGGTTTTTCATTAATAAATAAATAAATATTTAATATTAAAACTAAATTGCTGCTTAAACGAGATAAAAATTAAGATATACAGAGTAATTATGAATAATAATCTTAATGACCAACACAACTCAGTCTCAATGACAATGACTAGTGGTTTGATTAGCAGACGTGGGGGGTTTAGGGCGCGTTCCCACTATGTCGTAACGTTTTATTATCGTTGGACGACTGTCGTGTCTAGCCTGTTCCCATATCACGACTATCTGTCGTAGACGATTTTTTATCGTTGAATGACTGTCGTGACTAGCTGTTCCCACTAGATCGTGACGACAATAGGAACTGCGACAATCTGTCGTCACGTTTTTATCGTGACTTTTTTTATCGTCTGACGACTGTCGTTCTAGCTGTTCCCACTGTGACGACAGTTAATGGTGTTGTGCTATATGTGAACAATTTCATTTAAATATACAAGTCACGTCACTGTAAACTGCACGACAATCTGTCGTCACGACATAGGCACCTGAGACACGTGAGAACGCACCCTTACTCTACTGATATTTCGGCCGGTTGGTTACGAGGTTCCCTTAATCTGAAATTGCATGATTTATAAAACCTGTTTGTACCCGTTACACTTACATAGGATTTATTTTCCAATCAAAAGGAAAAACAGTCTTCAAAGGGAGGGAAGTATCAGATTGGAATGCAGGGACTATACACCAAAACATCGCAGCCGGTATGACTGCACCTAATATCGCTTGTTCAATGATTGTTGCAATATTAATTGTTTTCTCTATGACATCATGCTTTTGAGGATCTAGTGTTGTGAAGTCAGGTCCTGGAAAATTTATCGTACGTAATCATAATAATCATTTCAGTAGGTTTTCATCAGCTCTTAGAAATTGCAGCCAAAGATAAGCAAGCGCCCGCGTTTTGACCCGAAGCTTTGTTAACGCCTGGATTCGGTTTCGTAGCAGCAGAGCTCCTTGTGAAACAGTTCGTCCACGGAAGTACGGCCACCTAACCTATTTCTGCCACAAGCAGTAATTTCAGCATTACTGCGTTCCGGTTTTGAAGGGTATGGTGCTGGTGAAATTACAGGCACGTGGGACTTGTCAACTTATGTTTAAGGGCGACAGGCGCAGTGGCAGTGCCCTTCGGATCTTTGCGATTTAAAGCTCTGAGTGGCACTGCAACTGTTATGGACAGGCGTTTGGCTTGTCTTCAGGCGCACGACTTGTTCGTCCCGTCACTTGATAATGCTTGCTATCCTGGTGAAAGGATTTGTAATTTGGCTTAAGGTACCCTACGTGCACCAGACGTACAGAAAGGAATGGTACGTCGTGCGGGGAGGCTTTTTTCTTACATTCCTTTAAATTTAATGACATTATTGTATTTCACATACATACACACACTCACACTCACTCACTCACACATACATACATACACACACTCGCACATACATACATACATACACACACTCACACTCACACAGACAGACAGACACACACACACACACACACACACACACGCACGCACGCACACACACATAATTTTTCATATACAAATGCACACACATACGTTTTATTCATATTAAATTTAAAATTAGAAGTTAAGAAAATTGAAAATTGTTAAAAAAAAAAATTGTTTGTTTTGTTTTTGTCGATGTTTGGAAATGTAAAAATTAAACACTACATTAAGTATAAGTTAAAAATGTTAAATATGTATTTATAGCTATGGAAGAGCGGTGCCTTCTGACACAGGCTTGATAAGCTTAATAGGAGGTACCATCCACTGTTAATGTAAAGTTAATTGTATTACTGAAATAAACATTTATTATTATTATTATTATTATTATTATTCTGTGTTTTAATGAGATACCCACCATCAATGAATTTGATAAGCCGTTTGATCCGACCTTGTCGCAGCACGATAGTCAGTACTTTCACGCCCTGGATGATGTGTGTGAAAAGTAGTACTGTAGCTTCAATTGTACGGTTTGTATCATCCATCACCTTTAATATAAGATACATATTACGTACTAACGATACCTACTCACTTGTGCTTGAAGGATTTAAGCTGTGATTTATAAAACAGTTTTAAGTTGTAACGTCGAAACCAAGTGTGAATTGACACTGTCGGTAGTTATTGACTACGAGCCGTATCACCATGGTACATAATAGTATGTACCTACGCAAGATTGGCCTTTATTAAATAATAAATTGATAAACAAATTGGTTCAAAGGACAAAAAATGTTTGTAGGAAATCGTCGGTTATGTTATCAATATCAACATTATCTATATATCATTGTGTTGAATTTCTGAATTCACTTACCGTAAATACATAGCTTACTTCAGCTAAAACAATGCAGAAAAATAGAAAGAACTGTAAAAGGCAGGCGAAAATTGTATAGCACAAATTCCATGGGCGATCTAAGTCTGGCATCCAAACGCCTGCACATTTTAAAATAGCAATGCTTCTATCCAGGCACATTGATGCTCTTAAAATTTTGTGCCTTTTTTGAAAAGCCATCGCTTCTTGGGCACGTTCTTACTTTCAGAAGTATGCCCATAAAGTGTAAGGTAAGAAAATTACGTAGATACTATAATTGTAGTGGTATGTGGCAAATGCAGTCGTAATGAAGTAATTATCAGGACGACATGCGACACCTCTGATTTGGTGACTTATTATGCTGAGGAATGACTTCAGAGTATAATTTTGCAATGAATTTATAATTTTAATAACACTATTATGTGGAAAATTTTGAAGGACATAGTTCAGAATTAAACCTACCGCTTTCAATATGTGCAGCTTGTGAAACAATTTTACACGAAAGGCTTCAGTACTCTTCGTGTTCAAAATAATAACGCGTTTAGGGTGCTGTTGGTGCTGCCGCGCTTCTGTAATCCATCAGCAATGTTTGCTGAAGCACATGTGGTTTTACGCCACAATGCGCATCCCTAGTGTAGGTATAGGGTGCGTGCCATGGCAGCTCCAACAGTAAGTATAAGGGAGACGTACCAAATATTGGATACGTGCAGAATACTGGATACCCTGCTATAATGAAAACTAAGCAAGGTGGTGACCTTTATTTAAAAACTAAAACAACTTCGTCAATGTAAGTTACCAATATTTTGTTAGTTGTCTGCGCCGTTTTTGCTTTCAGTTCGCTGTCATCTTTCAAAGTGTATTTTTCCGTTCGACGATTTTTTCAGATCTTGACTTCAAACGCTGTTAAAGTACTTTATGTGATATTATATTTTGTGACAGTGTTATATACTAGCTAGGCGCATAGTTAGAAGAACCAGGGTGAAGTTTTCGTAACCGATTATTGTACAAATCCACAATACTAGGTATCCGATATTGAGGTGCCTACATCACTGGTTGTATAGTCTGTTTCATATTTAAATGTTTCATTATTTGTTTAGATGGGGGATCATTAAAAAAGATGACCGTTTACATTTTTTTGCCTACTGCTTTTGCAATTTTCATCATTTATATAGGTTCATGCCCATGGTTAAGTGTACCCTATAATGGATATCCAATATTGATATACCCTGTACTGGATATCCATTATTAGGGTACATGTGATTTTTTTTAAAACAAAATAATTATATAAAAAATAAATGAACATAATATAAGTTAAATTCATTACAAGTAAAGTCTTTAGATAGACAATGACTGTGACTGCAATAAATATATTTTTTTTAAATATTAATTAGTGTTTTTTTCGAATGTTCAAAATGTATCTGATATTTGGTACGTCTCCCTTACTGTACAAGATCGTAGCGCCAGTTCAAGTAGGATGTAAATAGACTACACTTGATTTTTCTTAATTTTTTAACTAACATTAGCTCACAAGATGGTTAAGAATAGTTTTTTGTAAATACTAGTACAAATGAGCCTTTTGTTGTTTGTTAAATTACTATTATCCATCCGATCGTGTTCATTCATGGCGACCACTTTAATTCCTAGTTGGTTGATGATGCGCTTGTAGAAGATTAATGTAGCCAATTTTCGCAGCGACTCCTCGTGCACATTGAGGGTACGTGAGCCAAGGTAATTATAGTTTATGGCGAAGGTTAACCGGTGTCTATATCTCGTATTAGCTTTACGCTGCTCTTCGAACTCGTGAGCTTGCCTCTTCGCAATCCCCTGCCGTTCAAGAGCGCAGTGCTGCCAAATCTGCCCATTAATAAATAAATGATTATAATTCTTATGTGCCTACGAAGTAACTTAAGGAGACAACTAATTACCTACTTAATCACTTTCGTTAAACTGTTAAGTAGTTAATTACATAACTAATCGATAAATTCTCGAAGCTAATGTTCCCTATGATAACTTAATTGACACTCATTACATTTGGCATGCATCTAATACTTATGCGTAAATCGTAGGTGGGAACAACCATTTAAAAACTCCCAAAATGCCGACTTTTTAATCATTAGAACATTTATCTTCAACCAGTGCACATTTACTTATTATTGTGCTTGCAAGCATTTCCATTTACAATGCTTCACCATCATTTGACTGCTGCATACCGAGCTTTGGGCAGCAAATGGGGAACTCCCGTAGACTTAGATACCTCAGATGAGGGTATACCTTGTTTACCAGCTATCGTCGAAAGGTCTACAACCACCTTTTCGTCTGAGGAGTATTTAAGGAAACTCAGGAGACACAAGCCATATTCAAGAAATGAAGACCCGAAATTATATAGAAGAAAGAAGATGAAGGATTCTTTTTCCAATATCTCTCGGAATCTTGAAGGATCAGTTACTTCATTGGATACAACTTTTGGATCAGTTACTTCATTGGAGAACTACAGAAACATAACTAGTGCTGAAGAGATAGCATTGGAATTCAAAGATTTGATTCAGCAGTTGAAGGAATCATTGGAAGAATCCCTCAAAGATGGTGAAACGATTTGTCAAGAAATGGCTTTGGAGAAGAAGAAAAAAATTGATTGTCTTTTTAACAAAATGAAGAACACTACATTCTCGTTTTTAGATTTAAAATTGAAAATTAAAGGATTGCGATGACTTTGCTTAGATTTTAGTATAATTTAATTTAAAAAAATTATGTAATTTAAAGTAATTATTATTATATGTTATTATTACTAATCTAGCTTTATAATTAAATCATTATTTATTCTGGAATAAATTTCATTTTGCTGATTAAATTTTTGTTTTCTACTAATCGACTGGGTTGCCGCCCTTAACAATAAATGATCATGATTCTGATACTAACTTAAAAAGTATGTAAATAAATAAAAGAACCAACTTCATATTTGTTAAATATTTTATAATAGAAAATAACTAGGTATAAGTTCATATTTACATCAACATAAATACAGTAATATTATGCAAGGCAAGTTCATTTTGCAATAAATAAATTTAATAATTCTATTAAGAAAATACACAATATATGCTACATACAATAGTTAAAATAGTTAACTTAAACGTAAGGTTCAAAATATTTGATAGCAGTCGTCATAGGCTTTTCGTTGATTTTGTTCGTTGCTAAAGTATTCTTGACTCGCATCTTTATATCTTTAGGCTTGAGTACGCTCTTATGATTGGCACTTGGAGGTCTCATTCCGAGATAACTTTTGCTGGGCGTAAATATAGACTTAGAACTAAGACCAGATGACTCTAGGAAAAAATCGAAAGTCACCTTCGTCTTTGCCACGTTTGATTCAGGATTGTTTATTGCCATCCTTGGTTCGCACTTCACTGTGTTGTATGAACCACTGTTGCTACCTGACGAATTACTCGACTCGATATCAGAGTTTCTTACGGATTCAGTCTCTAGATTCTCTATATTCGAAAGGAGATCAGGTTTATTAGATAGCTTGGCGTTTTTTGCCTTGTTCAAGGCATTATCGTTGCATTCTAGAAATGTATCATTTTTTCCATTGTCATTGTTATTATTTGTATTATGCTTACTGTCCTTCTCAGGTACAATTGTAAGTAGATGCTCCGTAACTACGTCTGACATAGAAATATCGCTGCTACCGGAGCTGATGCGATATTCTTCGGCGACTATACTACCGAGCTCGTCGTCTATCTTAAACTCTTCAAAGTTTTGCGACAAGTCAAACTTGTCTATGTCATCGAAGTACTCGGCCTTGTGTAATTCTGCATTGTTGACTGACTGTATCTTTTCAGTCGCGTGATTAAACTGATTATCCAGTTCAGTTAAATTAATTTGCTTATTGCCACTCTTTCCGCCCTTATTGATTTCTGATAGAATAGATGATACCGTGTTGCCCATTTGGATAGAAGCACGAGGGTCCAATTTTGGTTGCAGAGCGTGCATGTTGAAATTAGTCAGGTAACTATCTGTAGGTTGTTGGTATGAGCGAGTTAGTTCTTCACTCGGCTTATCGTCATCGTCAGGAATAATGATCTCAGTGACTTGCGGTAGTTTCGGTATGTCTTTATCACTGATTTTGCTCTGGATACGCGGCAAGGAGACGACTTTAGCGACGCTGTTGTTCCTCTGACTCACAGCATGTATGGGGTACTGTTCGTTGTGAATCTCGACCGTTGGCTGTGTTAGTAGCAACTCCCGTTTTCCTTGACTGACTACTGGAACATTTATCTCTGAAATGGAGCAGTAGTCCGGTTCTACACTATTTACAGTTGCTACATGTCCCACTTTTCTTATTTTAACATCTGCAACCCGTTGGTTAGCCGCAACGGCTTCAGAGTCTGACGGTTCTGTCGATTTGACACTATTCTCAGCTTTCCATTTAGCTGATAAATTCTTTGGTTTAGGCGGCAGAGCAGGAGGAGTTCGTGGTACTTTCCTTTTATTGAAAATCTTCATAGAACCAAAATCGTTCTCAGACTTCTTTTCAGATGCATTGTTGCGGTTTTCAATGTTAGCAGCAATGTTTTTCACAATGGAA
Organism: Hyposmocoma kahamanoa; assembly: GCF_003589595.1. Taxonomy (NCBI): domain Eukaryota; kingdom Metazoa; phylum Arthropoda; class Insecta; order Lepidoptera; family Cosmopterigidae; genus Hyposmocoma; species Hyposmocoma kahamanoa. The sequence goes on from NW_020653945.1 coordinate 4,770,088, forward strand.
CCCCTGATTTTGGGGGCACTTTCATTTGGTGGCATAGTCCGTGGAAGTGGCACTGGTTTCGATTCTACAGTTTTAGTTATAATCGGCTCATATTCGTTGCTGTAGATACTTTGTATCTCATACTGATAGCCTTGAGCTGTGTTAGGCACTTCGTAACTGTGCTCAGAAGCTGTTTCAAGGCTAAACTTAACGATTTTATTAGCTCGTCTATCAGATCGAGGTAAGGTAATGTTATTGCAGTTGCTTCTGACTTTTTCCTCGTAAGAAATACTGTTTAGAGTAGAAAACTGAACTCGTTTCGTTGTTGATTTGGGGCTGGGAGCATCGCTCGACTTCGAGTTATCATTGCTACTGTCATCTAATGAGTTTTGTAGTAAAATTTGGTTGACGCATTCTAGAACAGGATTATTTTTATATATCTCGTGACTAGGGCTGTCATCAGCGTCGCTAGTGCTAGCATACCAGTTTTCGTTTACTTCTGGGTTGCTTGGCTTATTTAGACTCGGTTCTTCATTGTTGTTCTTATCATCAAATCGAGTATTAAATCTTTCACTGCTGTTACTCTTCAAAATATTGTTGCACAATATTTCATTCTTGGCAGAAATTACTTCAGCATTTAATATGCCATTGTTGAAACCAGTTACCAGCAGGTCATCGGTGGATTTTGATTTTGCGTTGGTCAACGCTCCTCTTTGGTCTAAACAATCATTATCTTGTTCAGGGTCACTAACATTACAGTACCAAGGTTTTTCATTCGTTTCCTCTATGAGAACATTGTTTAAGAAAAGTTGCCGGTTAGCTTTTATTTCATCGGATGCCTGCCGTTTGATCCCATGAAGCCTCTCTATTTTCGTTGAGTATGTTTTATCTGAATCACTTGCATTACCTTCTTTTTCTTTCCTAGCTGCTTCGCCGATGAGTTGATCAATTTTCAGGGACGCCGTCTTTATATCTTTTGCAATTTGATTTGCGGTTAAATCATTGTCGTCATGGTTAACTTGATAACTCATTCCTATGCAGTCCTCAGCACTGCTGCTGTTATTGAGTTGGTTATCGTAACTCTTTTGCGTGTTTTCTGCAAACTTGTTATTCTTTCTCCCAGTATACTTTCTCGACCTCCTGAATACATCTCGTCTGACAAACGCTTGTTTGTTTTTGATAAATGTTCCCTTACCGCTGACAGTGGCGTTATTCCCTTCCTCGCTGGAGCTAGTATTACCATAAACAACGTCATTCTTAGGCAACTGAAAGCTTTTGCTTAGCCGAGTGTTCTTTTGGAAGACTGGTGGAGTATTCCTTTCACGAAAACTGCAACTCCTCACAAAGTTGTTCTGGAATCTGGAGTCTGTGCTTTCCAGACTCTGAAACTCAGGGTCAGTTTCAATATTGGTTTGCTCGCTTGTGAAGCCAAGAAGCTGCTGACAATTGTTGCAGTATGATTTCTTCGCTTTGAGTTTAGCGATCTCTTCCTGCTGGAATTTGATAATCTTTTCTTTTTGCCGGAGAGCAGCGTGAATTTGTTTTTGCTCCCTGGTCAGGCGGGATTCCAGGAGGACTAGAGAGCGAAGAACTATGGCGAGTTGATCTTGCCGAAGTCGCCTTTCCTGAGCGGCTTGCTTGTCACGGGCAACTAGCGCCTGTCCCGCTTCTACAAGCTGGTGCCGTTGTTTAAGCACGGACTCGGATTGCTGTTGCAGCGCACTCCTAACTGCCTCCAACTCCCGCCGCAGCTCCATGGCTTCTGAACTGCTATCCATCTGAAAAGAGATAAAATCTGATTAATATCTTATAATGCTTTTATGAAAAGGAATTACATATTTATGGGTAATGAACGTCAATGGATCGTTCGGCTCAAATAGACTTACAGATAAATACGATAGCAATATATCGAAATGTCAAGAGAATTCAAAGCACGTTTTATTTTGAAGCGAACTTTAGAATGTCATAAAGACGTCCGTGATCACAAAACTGCTCCATTCAATTGATAATAAGTAAGAAGGTATAATGTAAATGAAAGTAGACAAACAAACATATGCAAGTGCGAAAATCTAAGTCTGGGATAAAGTCCAACTGTATTTACTAGGGCAAAGTCCAAAATAGTAGCGAGTTGCGAAGTGAGAAATCGTTAAACCAGGTCAACGGTCGATCAAAAGTGAAATCGTTTATTTTTCTGTCCACACTGTGGAATTAAGAATAATTGTTTACAAATTAGTTACAACTAATAGTGGGCAAAATAATATTTTCTTTACGACGCATACCGACGAAGATATATCTAAAAATCGATGTACTTAACACGCCCATTTCGCGTTTAGTGATAAATCTCATAAGTATGAACTTATGAGAGTAAATTTAACTTGCGTTACTGTGCATTGGTTACATTCATTACCTATAGTCTATAGTCAAACACCATAAAAACGAAAAACTAAACTTAATGCAGAAAAAAAATTGCATTCTACATTTTATGTGCGCATTAAATTCGACCTTGCACTTTCTTCGATAGCGATGACTATCGCTTATTCAGTACTCGAAACGCTACTGATATATTTTGCTTTTCAGAAGCTACCGTCTTGCAGTGTTCACGTACTTTACCTTTTTTCTTTTTTTTAACAGGGCCTTTTTAACACTGGGATATATGCCGTTCATATCAGTCTCATAGGGAATCTCCAATTGCGTGGTCAGTTAGGAGTACATTGGGTTTAATGCGATAAGTTTACGTTAGTATAAATGCTATTACCCAATGTACAGGGTTACGCAGAACATTTATATCTCCATTATGTTCAATATCTTTAATTTCAAATTTAATTATTGCGGTACTAGTGTAATCACGGTCCACTTACAGAGTGATCAGGTCTTCTGTTCGTTAACAATAATCGCAGCGGGTGTTATCTTGATATCTATTAATTGATAAAAAATATTTAGTTGCATGTGACTGGTCTAATTCCATATGCTGAAACAGGAGATTCCCTAAAGAGACCCACACCATCAAATCAAAGTTTTCGAGGGCGCTTTATACCAAGTACCTACCTCACGTTAGAGAGTTCAAGTACAAGTACACAGAAAAGAGCTATTAATCATTTATTGTATGTAAATACGCGTTTATTATAAACGGATATTGTTTTATCCGTGACCTTTGAATATTCGCTCAAAATGCAACTGACGTCTTTTATTTGCCTTCGTTAGCGAAAAGGAAGTGTATGTTTTGAATGTCATTTCTTTAATGTCGTGGTTGAATTGTTTACATTGTTTGTAAGATCAGTTTATTACATACGATTAACGTGATAGAAAGTTGTAATACCTACTTTCATTAAAGCTAGTAGTTGAAAAACAAAGTTTATCTTGTTATATAAAAACTAGAATACCTAACAAAATTTACATGTCACCAAAAATAAAAATAAAATAAAAAAAAAATAAAAAAAAATGCGCCATTTTAGTCATATGTTAGTTAGCCATATGACTGATTCTATTTGACATGAAAAATATAGTATATTAGATTTATTTAGTACGTTTTTTTATTTTTTTTATTTTTTATTTCGTCACTATTGTAACTGCGATATTTGCCTATAAAATTGTCCAACGCAAAATAAAATAAAAAACATTCATTTTGTACACGTGAGCGTATTGCTTTAAATTTAAAAAAAAACTATTTTTTTATTGAATGTTAAAATGTTTCACCACCAGGATATTTATTTAATTATTGTTGTGAAAATACTCCACTAGTTTGTTATAATTATTAATACAAAAATTGAACACTTACAAAAGACTCCTTCGATCCGGCTGGATTCGAGCCAACGTCTTCCAGCAAACCGTGCCAGACGCTATGCCAACTAAGCCACATAACGAACTAGCGCAACTTACGAATTCTTCTATGTGCTTGTTGCAGAGCTTAGTTTTTCGTTTTTAACGACTGTTAGTTTATAGTCATTTTATATTGACTGTGCGCTTCAAAATAACGCAAAATCGAATGTGAGCTATGTAACAAAGTAAACCGGGTTTAATTTTAACATCATCAACACCTGCTGTTCCCTGACAAATGTAATTTGTTTTATTTCAAAATTAGTGAACACTTTCATTACATTTTAATATTTTTTTAACGATATCAAGCTACGGGACGAAAAAGTCGTGCTCCTGGTGATAAGCGACACGCCTGTCCATATGAGTGTCAGTGCTATTCAGAGCATTAAACCGTAAAGATCCGAAGAGCACTGCTACTGCACCCGTCACCGTGAGACATTAAGTTGACAAGTCCCACGTGCCTGTCATTTCACCAGCACCCTTACCCTTTAAAACAAGTTCTAAAAGTACTTCAAATCCACAGCGATGTCATCCAGTATATAAAGATTGAGCTATTTCGATTCTGGGACTACCTCAAAGACATATATTATACATACATACATACATATCTTATACATATCTTGTACATATAACAAGAATATAATACTTCAGTGAATACTCGCACGTGCGAATGCATGTTGTATAAGAATTTCCCGTTAGTTCAATCGATAAGCATTTACCTACAGGTCGACATGTTATCGCTGAAATGGTTCTTACTTAACTACCCATTGTTGTTATCTTGTACGTTTGCTGTAACTAATATGTTCGCGCTTCTGAAAGCAATGTAACTATTTCAAAATTTTATAAAATAAATAATTAAATTGTTTGCCTATTGAATAACTTATTGTACAAATGAATAACTAAAGACTAATTATGCGAATCAATGTAAAATATAACACATACCTGAGCTAGGAGAAGCCTGTATTTCAGGTAGAAAGTGCTAATTATACAGGTGCATATGATAACCTAACCTCTGGTTAGAAAAACCGACCTCAAAAGTCATTCATCCCCTAGTTTGCCACCCTAAGGCTCAAGTCCGGCGCGACGCGCGACTACACTCGCATTAGTGCGCCGGGATCACAGTTTGGTTGGCGTTCGACGCCTCACGGCCCCCAAGTGACGCGCGGCGAAGTACAGGCAAGGGAAGTGCGGCAAGTGAAGCCGCTCGATTGCTAACAAACGTCGAGAATTTTCATAAACTTGATAAACGTCATCTAGGCCATAGTTTTCCTACCAGTGGACCCTAACGATAGGACCGCGGGCGGTAGGACCCTCGGAAGTAATTGGGAGGCGTTGATGCTGCTAGGAGGTGCTACCGCATTTGAAAAAAAAACTGAATATCTATAAAACTACACTACAAACATTTTTTCTTTTTTTTTGTTTTGTTGTTTCCGTTAACCGATTTCAATAAAACTTGGAAAATTGAAATGTAACTCCATCAACTTTTGAGTTCGGACTATTTTTATAAAAAAAGTTATACTTTCAGGCTCTTTACGTTCCATGGTCACGACCGACAAAGCCCGAAACGTTAGTTTGTTTGAAAAAAAAAAACACGTAAAACACACGCGGTTTTGATCCGAAAAAATAGTTTCACTAACCCAAAGGTAGTTGTAATACTAAATAGTACAGAATACTATCAGTTGGCAATTATATCTTGCATCTAAATCATATATCTTATGTAACCCGTTCTTGTATATACTAGATACTCGTACAAGGGTAGACATTATTCTCTGAAGCAATAACTTGAAGTTTTGCCATTGAACAGGAAATGAAGGTCGACGAACTTAGATAACTTTGTTACTCAAATGGTGTTTACGTTAAACTAATACATAGACAAGAAACCACACGAACGTCTAATGAAAACGAGTTCTGGAGATGACGAGGCCATTTCCGCCTTTCGTTCAATTTCTGCTTGAAGGATATATCTATGTGAATGGTGAATTTATTTTCGTAAAAGGTCGTCCAAACCGCAGAGCGTAATGAGATTTCGTGAAGATACCTATGCTCTGTTTTTAACTGACTTTGCAAAAAGAGGAGGTTCTCAATTCGACTGTTTATTTCTCTTGTGTGTGTGTTACGTGATTACTCCAACATTTGTGAACCGATTTCGGTGGTTCTTACCTCAGTAGTAGTGCCATTCAAATTTGAAGAAAATATCCCACCTCTAGGGCCGCAAATTCGGAACGCGGCGGCGTGTACAGTGGAGCGTTCAAGGTTTACGCGTACATTGCGCGCAAAACACAAAGTACGCACAAATCTTGAAACGACGGCGCCGTCGAATTTGCGGACTAAGGGATGGAAATAAGGGTATGAAAATCGTTTATTTCATTTTACGCACCTTTCGTAAACCGATTACAATAAAACTCGGCAAATGGATGTAATTCCAATAAAAAATGAATAAGATAACTTTTGAGGACTGTGAGGTGAGGTTTTTTTTATAAAAATGTTATAATTATTACAAAGACGCGACAAAGTTAGTTCCTGTGTCACCTCATGTTATAAAATCTAAAAATAATAATGTTCTAGAGAACCAATCACCTGGTCTCAAACTGTGGAATTCCCTTTAGGTACTACTACACTACACTCGAATTCACCCGGGGCAATACCTGGAACTTCCAGACTAGAACCAAATTAAAAAAGTTGTCTTCCCAAATCCACCAACACAACCAGCGCCCACAGTGAAATCCGTTGGGCCACCATGTGCTCCGTGGAAATATACGCTATCAAAACTACTTCAATCTCTCTAAACCATATAATTAACTGGTGTCGTTGCACAAAAATCTTTGTCAAAGAATAAAGAAAATTGAAGTACTCAAATGCAAACATAATAGTTAAAACGTGTGCGCCTACGCAGGTCGTGAGCAAAATCGAAAGTCTTTCAAGTATTAAACTTCCAATTTAGTTACTATTCAGTATGGCAGTAGAAATTCGACACACGCTCTGCCATTGACATTAGAATGAGAAAAATGCAGATCACACTTTCGAATCGACCGTGAAGTCAATGTCATATATATTATCTTTGTTTCGTTATAGAATGAATCAAAAAGCTCCTAGAAAGACATATTTATATAATATTTATGAGTGTCTATTAAAAAATATTTTCGTGGAGTCATTTTTCTGGCTTTTGCAATAGAATTAAAGAGTTTACGCTAATAGGACAAATAAAGCTAGTTGTTAATTCATTTTAATATTATTATGACTCGGACATCATTCTTATTATTATTAATTTTGTTACTTTATATTGTTTATGAGCACACTGCATACTGTTATAATTTTATTCTACATTGGGTATTACTGTTTTCAATGTTTAAGGTTACCGGTCAAAATATTTGTTATGATTTTCAGTTTTTGCAAACAGGCATAGCCATCGATCTCTTCTCAGGCTTCAGCTGAAAATCAGCGCTGTGGCTCTGCCCAGCATTACGCCGAGCTGGCTAGCCTTTCCGGCCATTATTATGTATTTAGTTATATTTTTTTAAATTGATATTTCATTTAATTTACATTTAGATTATAATTTTTTTTTTCGTATATTTATTTGTAATAGCTGAATAATTGTATTTTTTCTTTGTTTCTTTCTTTTTATTTATTTTTCATGCCAAACCAGTCGTGCGCCTGGTGTTAATCGACACGCCTGTACATAACAATTGCAGTGTCACTCTGAGCTTTAAATTGTAGATCCAAGGAGCACTTCAGGTTTAGAAGGGTTAAGGGAGCTGGTGAAATTACTGGCACATGGGACTTGTTAACTCATGTCTCTGGGTGACGGGCGCAGTGTCAATACCCATAAGATCTTTGCGTTAAGATCTCTGAGTGGCACTGCACCTGTTATGGACAAGCACGTCACTTAACACCAATCGCACAATTTGTGCGTCCCACCACTAAAAAATACACAATGTTCATTATTCGTTGCACATCAAAGATATAGAACAAAATACAATACATTAAGGGCGCGTTTCCATTATGGCTTAACTTTTTTTATATTGTTGAACGACTGTCGTGTGTAGCCCACAAGATCGTGACGACAATTTATCAGTTTATTGTCATGACAGTCTGTCGTCGTAACGTCAGAAAAGTCGTGAACGATAGTCAATCGTGTTTTACTATATGTGAACAACACTTTAAACTACACGACTATATGTCGTCACGACATAATGGGAGCGCCCTAAGTCTGCGATTTCAGAAGGAGGGTACATTCGCTCTGTGCGTATTACTTCCTTAAAGTTTGGCTTGTCTCTTACCACCAGGCGCACGATTTATTCATCCCGTCGCTATATATTATTAAAAAAAACGTTAGTCATTAAGACAACTAAACAAATGATAGAAAGATATTTTTAAATTATGAAAAAGTTTTCTAATAGTTACCTGTTGTTGTTCATGTGGGCTGTGCCCTACTCCACTTAGCCCTTTTGTAGGTAAAATCGGCCATAAAATATAGGAATTAAGGTTGACAGATGCAGTAAAGTTCTAACACGGTTATCGTTGTGAGAAACACATTATCGACTTTATTGAAAAGTCGATAAAGCTCATAATTAAATGTTGGATATCTGAAAATACACCGTACAGAACAGGAATAAGTTTACATATTATATTGAAAATATAATACTTGCATTATTAGTTGATAAGAGGTCAAGGCGTTAAGCACTTCTAGTAATGCGTATTTTAAAGAGGTAAGTAGGTTAACTTAATATTTAAATGGTACAGTTAAACAACTCAACATGTATGCTGGTGTAGGTTTGTCTATTATAACAAATCGATTTGAACAATCGATACCTTAACTTTTTTTTAGTTTAGACGATTAAAATTGTAAAAAAGTCAAATTTTTAACCGACTGCAAAAAAGGAGGAGGTACTCAATTCGATTGTGTGTTTTTTTTGTATGTATGCGATAACTGCAGTATTTGTGAACCGATTTTGACGATTCTTTTTTGTTCGAAACAGGGTACTTCAGAAGCGGTCCCATTTAAATTTGAAGAAAATATTCCACCACTAAGGGTGGCAAACTAGGGGATGAATTAATGACTTTTGAGGTCGGTTTTTTAATACTTTGTACTGAGATTACATACTAATTTACAGCGTCTAAATTTATAGACTTTATAAGACTAAAGTAACTAGAAAAACCTGGATGCAAATAACCCAAGACCATTGAGAATGGTGTACAAATGAAGAGGCCCTACCGTCAGCAGTAGGTGACTTAAGGCTGAAGAAGAAGTTTACAGGCTTGTCAGTTCAGCTCAAAATTAAAACGAAATGTAATATTATTATTAAATAATTATCATGATGTGTTTACTACAATGATATTCATATATTTTTTTGTGATATCAACAGTTTGTTATTAATATTGATAACAAAGATCGTATGAACACAAAGAAAAATTCCTTCGACTAACGACTGTTGCCTTAACGTGGCTTCCGCTTTACCAGTTAAATTAAAGCTCGATTAAACAGATATTTTTTTGGGACAAACAAGTTGTGCGTCTAGTCATAAGCGATAAGCTAGGCTATAAGCAGTTGCAGTGCTACTCAAGAGCTTTACATCGGAAAGATCCGAGGGGCACTGTCCCTGCGCCCGTCACTCTGAGACATAAGTTGACAAGTCCCTTGAGTCTGCAATTTAACCAGTACTCTTACCCTTTAAAACGCCATAATGCTCACATTGCTGCTTGGCGGCAGAAATAGGTTAGGTGGTACTTCACTGGATGAACAAGGATTTAACAAGGATCTCTACTGCTGCTAAAAGATGTTACGAATTTCTCCGTGTGCTTGCTATGAATTGAGTTTAAAATAAAAATGTTCCGCGCTGTTATTCATGGACAGATGCACTGTAATAATTTCAAGTACCTGTGTTATGACTGCGTATCGTCACTCCTCTGTACGATATCTGGGTCTAAAATTCACCATCCTGGTGGTCTACTCCCATTTCATTTCACATGTCAAATAATTAATACTCGACCACGTTAAAAATCAATGATAATTATGAAGCTACGTTCTCATCAAGCCTCTTTTTCATTTGGTCGAGTATTACTTATTTGACAGTAATTGTTTCGGACACATGTCGAACGGAAAACGGGAGATCCTCTGTTAATATCAAGTTTCTTTTAACATTAGTTCAATCTCCCTTTATGTATGTCCTATGTAAATTTATTAAAATCAATAATTTATTTGTGTTATAGTTTATAAATGTTAGTGTTGTCTATTGTTAGATCCTCGTCTGAATGAGGTCTTTAGCTTTGACGTTGGCGTTATCATTGTTAGCATCGATGGAGTTATAGCACTAAAAACATAGCATCGTTTATATCGCCCAATATGTACCAGAATTGGAGCTTTGTACCAAGTTAGTCTTTATAAGACGTATAAAAATGACCTTGACCTATACGCTAGCTTTTTGTCATAATCTGACCAATGAGAGCCTCCTACCTGACGGCATTGCTGTTGAAGGACTGTGACCTTATACAGACGTGACGGGGCGTAACCATGAGTTTATGGTTAACCGCAAATTGATGCGATATGATATTTTGTAATATTTATATTTGAAACGAAGAATGTGATCTGTAAGATGGAGGTCATATTGTGCCTAAAAGTTATCTGATAATGAAGGTGTTATATATTTATTTCGAGTTCAATATTATATACATTCGGAAATGATATACATCATTGTTATTTTATACTAGGCAGTATCTTTATGGTTACGGGCATTAGGAATAGAATTTAAATGGATATGTCAATCCTCCACCACGTTTTCGGAATATGGCTTCAGCGCTACTGCCCTTCCTGGAGCATTTGGTCTACATGACGCCACACCACCCGCCAATTGTTATGTACATATTTATTTAAGTTCAATATTATACACATTCGGAAATGAAATACAGCATTGGTATTTTATACTAGACAGTATCCATATGGTTACGGGCACTATAATTAGAATTTCAATGTACATGGCTTCAACTATTGCGACTTTGACAAGCCGATATAAGGTCCTAATTCATTAGTTGACATCCATAAAGAGAATCACGTTAGGCGGTAAGATAATCTCAGTACAGAGTACTAAAAGAACCGACCTCAAAAGTACGTGGAATTACATCTATTTGCTAAGTTTTATTGAAATCGGTTACCGGAAAGTGTGCAAACCCGGATTCATACCCTAGTTCGCCACTATATGGAACTTAACAAAGGAGATAATAAAAATTCGATTCTCACTACTCAATATACATTGAGAAAGAAAAATGCATTGAATAGGACAATAGCAAAATCAACCATTAAATTTTAGGCGTTATTTATAAAAATGAATCTTCATGCGTGAACAGCCACCCTTAGAGGTGGATGATTTTCTTCAAAATTAAATGGGACCACTATGGAGGTACCCTCTTTCCAACAAAAAAGAATCATCAAAATCGGTTCACAAATACCGGAGTTATCGCGTAACATACATACAAAAAAAACAAAAAAAAAACAGTCGAATTGAGAACCTCCTCTTTTTTTTGAAGTCGGTTAAAAAAGCTTAATGTTCAAGTGATATTATGTCAAATACTGCTAACAGGATGTAGTGCGTTCTAAGTCGGCGGTCCGAGCGGAATCGAAACGCATGACTTTTCGCTCTTACTGCATAGATATGAAGATTTTTCTGACTGGCCCAAGCCAATTCCGCGTTAATAAGTGTGGTGGCTCTTACACACATGTTCAGGGCTTATGTAAAACGAAAGGAAATTTGGTAAAACGACTCCTTTTAAATCGCGAACCAAATCGTAAAATCGCTTTTACGTATACTTGGTTCGAATATGATTTGGTGTAATTAGTAACAGTAAACGACGTTTAGACGAGGAGTAATAAGTTAACGCGGTGTGGACATGTCATGCGGAGGGAAGAATGTCATGTGACGACAAGAGTGTTAGGTATGAATGTGGAGGGATATAAGGCGAGAGGAAGGCCAAAGAAAAGATGGAACGACTGTGTAAAAGATGACATGGATAAGAAAGGTGTGAGTATGAACATGACGGCTGATAGGGGAGAGTAGATTAAAAATATATGTTGTGCCGACCCCACCTAGCGTGGGAGAAGGACAGGAAGAAGAAGGAACTGACGTTTAGTAGGTTGCTAGTTTTTGATGACTAAACATAGTCTTAAAGCAGTAATCCGTAGTTCTTAATTATTTATAAGGTGTTAATTAAAAAGAAAACGAGAATTTAATAACGGAAAAATCATAGAAGTACGCGTATGTAGAGACCAGATGATATCGTCTGCTTAAAGGTAAAACTACATAAGTGACATTCCACAAATCCATAAAAAATCTCCAAATTATGTACATGTTCTAAGAAAATCACCATCTTTCTGCAGATAAAACCACTTATTGAGTTTATAGCTTTTTTGTTATTGAGTTTCACCTGCAGAAAGATAGTAATTTTCTTACCATAGCTATACAAAGACTTTTTATAGAAATATCACTTATGTGGTTTTACCTTTAAACAGATGAAATATTGTTTATCAGGTTAATAGTTAAAAATCTTTAAGGTTTATTTTGATTATCTGTGTTTCAATGCGTTAATTGAGAACTGAACCAAATCATCACTAACCAATAAAGATGATAACATTATTTTTCAAAGTGACATTAGTAATTGTCAGATAACAATATCTTCAACTAAAAATCCGATTATAGGTAACGAGGTACTTGATTGTAAACATTTTAAAGGTCTATCCACACATATCCGGGCCGTGCCCGGGACGTGGACTGGCCGTGCTCCGTCAGGGGCCCAAAAAATATTTACATATACAACACGTTCACACATGTCCGTGTCCGGGTCGGTGCCGGGACGGGCCCACAGTTCATACAAACTACATAACGCCCACGTCCTGGGCACGGTCCTGATGTGTGTGGATAGTCCTATATACTTTCCATACACATCAAGCAGTCAATGTAAAAAAAAAAACAAATAAATCATTTTCTAGTTTCCTCAGACATTTACGTTTAAGGACATGACTATGCCATGACGTAAGTAATGACGTCATGATAGTTTTCGTAAGCTTAAACAATCATGTTACAATAATAGAGTATTGGCAGATGAGGAAAAGCAAAAGATACAATATTTTTGTTACGAAATTTTGAAACAATTCGTGTCTCTGATTTTCCTACAATATTGATAGTTATTTCCGCATACCACAAAAAAGTATTTAAATAGAATAAAGTCTCTGCAATTTGCTTTGCTACAAATGAACGAAAATTACAAATTTTAAAAGAAAAAGTGATTTGAATAGTTCGGATTTGAAATTGCAATGTTCAAAATTTAATGTTTTGATATAATAGGGATTAGGATAACTTTTCAGAAAGTATTTACATTAACCATAATGGATATAATATAAATCATAATTATATCACAAAAATATTGAAAGAAGGATTGGTTTTTAGATTTTATTCTGATTGTTGTCCGATTGCCCATTTTATGTTTTGTCAAAATTGTTAGTCAATTTTCGTGCGTGTTCTTTGACAAATCGCATGAAACGATTTTTCCGGTTCTTTAATTTGTTTCTGTGCTCTAATTACGCAAAGTTTTATGTTCTTACGTTTGCGTTTTATTGTGGCCGTAAAAATCGTTAAAAATAACATAAAAGTATATTTATAGAATAGAAATAGTAATGGGGGGCTTACGTAAGTTAAATTCTTTATACGTTCAATAACAAAATTATTTATAAATACTTCTGCTATTACAAATAATTATGTTCAGCATTATATAAAGGAAATAAATATGTTTCATATAGAAAAAGATAAACAACAAGACATTTTCCATTTTTGTCTCATCTAGGTACTTAAAGGTAGAAAGTACTTTGATTTTGGATGTACTGTCACCTTACCTACTTCTGCCGCCAAACAATAATGTGAGCATAATTACTGCGTTCAGGGGATCTGCTCTCATTCGCAGTCCAAAACAATCATTGTCATAATCTCAGTACAGAGTACTAAAACAACCGACCTCCAAAGTACGTGGATTTACATCTATTTGCCAAGTTTTATTGACATCGGTGACCGGAAAGTGTGCAAACCTGGATTCATCCCCTAGTTTGCCACTATACGGCACTTGACACAGGAGATAATAAAAATCGGTTCTCACTACTCAAAGTATATTGAGAGAGAAAAACGCCTTGAATTGGAGAATAGCAAAATCAACCATTAAATAATTGCTCCTTATAATAAAATTTAGGCGCTATTTATAAAAATGAATCTTCATGCGTGAACAGCCACCCTTAGGATGATTTTCTTCCAAATAAAATGGGACCACTATGGATTTACCCTCTTTCCAACAAAAAAAGAATCATCAAAATCGGTTCACAAATGGCGGAGTTATCGCGTAACATACATACAAAAAAAATGTAATTGAGAAACTCCTCCTTTTTTTGAAAACAACGTCAAGTATGAAGCTTCATTAGCATCATACGTCTTGTAATTAGATCGAGTGTTAGTTATTTGACTGTAATTGTTTCGGACGGAGAATGACCGGCCTGACAACATACAAAATTAATTTTTCTACATTTACTTACTTTCGATTCGTATTCGTTCCGTGGGGTCTACTCTCGATCTCCGTCCGACATCCGTCCGAAACAATTACTGCCAAATAAGCAATACTTGTCCAAATGAAAAGACGCGTGATGCGAATGAAGCTTCATACTGAATACTTGTCTTTTAATTTTGTCGAATATTACTTATTTGACAGTAATTGTTTCGGACAGATGTCGGACGGAGATTGAGAGTAGCCCCCCTGGTTTCCACGTTTTCCAAAGGATCTCAATGCTTTCTTAAATAAAAAAATTACGTTCACAAATGTATACTCGTACGTAACTTAGAAATTAAATACGCCCAGAGGGACTGCCACCGGTACCGGCAAGAAGTACAGTAAGTACCAATAAACTGGTAAGTTAAGTACTTGTTTTCACTGAACACAAAAACCTACGCTTTCTTTTCCTTATTTCCTTTGAATATTCATCGCCATACCGACCGAGACGCTCGCGTGTTAAATGTTCTTTTTCCATTTGATTATCAGCTGATTTACTTAGGTCATTGTTTGTATTGTGAGAGAAATAAGTTATAAGAGAATACGCAGGTGGGAAATTAAATCGAAAGCGATATTAAAATTGAAAGTCGATAATAAAAACAGCAAACTTACTTATGTTCATGATTGGTTCTTGTATCTGCAGACCTATTAAATACATGTAATTGACGAATTGTTGTGTTGTACATCCATAGTAATGTATGAAAAAAAAAAAAATATATGTATGTATGTTACTTCATACTCATGAGGTAGAAGACAAGTAGGATATCACCTAAATTTTGTGTAACCGGAGAAATAATCGGAATAAATTGTTAAAACATGTTTAATTGGCAATTAAACCCATTATCTTTATCAACCCATATATATACGTTCCACTGTTAGGCACGGGTCAACTCTGTGGCAATGTTAAGGGCATATAGTTCGCCACGCTGACCCAATGCCACATTATGAATTTTAATTCATTTGTGTCTAACATGAAGGAAGAATTGTGGCCGAAGTGTGTCATGTATCGACGTTTCCGAGGCCGGTTACCGGACACCCACGTTCCATCACACGTCGAGGTTCATACGTGTAAATAAATAGTTTTTTATTCTATTATTATGTATGTTAGTCTATAAGATATGCGTAAATGTGACAGAAGTACAAATAATATAAAAAAATATATAAATGCGGGTTGGAAACTTCACACGTTTTCTTAGGGTTGAGAGCCATCATCGTCGTGCAGGTTTCATTGCGATGTTTTCCTACACCGAAAATCTCACGATAAATATCAAATAAAATTTCGCACATAAATTTTGAAAAAGTCTACATCGCGTACATTTGTTTTTTTTTTTTTCAAACAAAACAACGTTCCGGGCCCTTTATAGGTTCTTATATTTTTGCCGTAACCATGGGACCTGTAAAAGACGTAGTCATTTGAAAAACAAATATACGCGATTTACATCCGAAAAAATTTGTTTAAAAAATTCACAAAAATCTAAGATGATATGAAATGTAATGTTTCATTTCATAAAATGTAAAAAAAATTTATGACTAGTGCGCCCAACGTGGGGCTCGAACCCACGACCCTGAGATTAAGAGTCTCATGCTCTACCGACTGAGCTAGCCGGGCTTATTGTAACGATGTGAAATTATCCTTTGGTTATTGAGTAAAGATACGACTGGACCGCGTTCCATTGGCCGTTTGAACGCGTGACAAGGAATGCAGTAAGAATGCGTGCATGACTGGTTCTAGTGTTGTACTAAAATTGTTATCGATATAAAGTTTGTCATTTTATGTAACTATGTTTTTGCATTCGATTACAATCTCAATTGTTTTACTAAAATTGTTGGTTTCCAATTAATTTATCGAATCTTTAATAGAGAGACGTGTCGTGTTTCTGCTGTGTATATGACACAAGTAGCTGTATTTATCTTTAAGACGTTGTAAGCGTAATAGGAAACCATACTTGTACAATTAAAATATAGATAAAATAACCTACTTTATTCCAACACTGTCAAGTAAGTGCAAGTACAAGTGAAGCCAGCGCACGCGCTGCTTTTTAAGTTCCTTATCCGAACCGGTCCACCCGTGGGAGTTGCGAAAGCCAAGGTTGGAGCTTTCTTTATTATAATATGCCCAGGAATGCAAACGGATATGCTAAAATGTGAGCCCACTATGGATGTAAGAATCTTGAAGCGGAGGAATTCCGTACAAAAAAGGGAAAGAGAGCAAATATTAAATTGATCGTAAAGAAAATGTGTTAGACTTCGGGAATTCATTCATGTATATAACATACAACCTTTTTTGGAAAAAAAAACTGTAGGCTTAAGTTAAAAATTTCGTGCCGTAAAATATGCTGTTGCATGCCGCGCCATATTCCTATTATTTTGTGTTATTCAATAAAGTCAAAATCCATTTATTCCTATAGGTAAAATAAATTTACACTTGAGAACGTCATTTTTTAATCTGCTGCTCATTGCTATGCTGACTTTTCTGAGAAGAATAAGCAAAAATTTATCGGGGTTGCTCTTTTGAAAGAAACCTAAATGCTATGGAGTACACTTTGATTCAAATTTGCGTGGAATCTAGAGCCATGCCGTCTTTCCATGCATTTTTATCTAATACGTGGTTCTCAGTTTTGTAATACTACTTTTGAATTAAAATACTTTTAATGTAAGTTTTAAACTTAAGAAAATTACAATCTTATTATTACGCTCCGGAATCTTATCACAAAAACGTATAGTTAAAAGAAACAAACAATAATAGCAAGCAAGTACGGCGTTCCCAATTAAATGTATACAAATTGTCAAAAGTTGCCTAAAGAAATATAAATCAAAAGCCGAGGTCAATAGGCAGTTAATAACAAAAAAAGCACCTTCTGTAAGGAAGTGGAGGTACCAAAATACAATTAAATTCATCTTCATAACCATTGACCTGTCATCACTCAACTGCATAAATCATAATGAATAATTTTTCGAGTGCAAATGAGTGGTTCTTGACTTGTATCTCAGCCCTGACCGCATCTCGTTATGAGTCAGTGATCACGACACGGCTTCTGTTGCGATACAGATGTGACGAAATTATTACTATTATCGGTTATTCTCTTTAAAAATTTACAAATATACAAGTAAGTTCTTTATTAACTCATATTATAAAACGAAAAATTATTTTGTAAAAGTAATTTTTCTCATTAATATAGTTAAGTTTTAGAGTCGTATTCTAGAACTCTACTCAATGCTCAAGTCAGGATTGCAATGGAAACACAAGCACTGGAAATACGACCCTAATAGCAGGGACTTGAGTATGATTTCTAGTGCTTTGAATGATACTCAAGTCCTGACTTAAGTATTGAGTAGAGTTCTAGACTACGACCCTTAGACGTGCAAGCCAGCTGCCCAAGCTAGGTAAAACCTATAGATAGTCTCCTACCTTTGCCCTGGATAAAAATACAGGCAGTAAAAAAATATTTGACACAACATTAAATGAAAAAAACCGCGAGTCGTAAACTGAAAAAAACAGGAGATTAACTTAAAATCAATTAAAAAGTCGCCACGTTGTTACTACAAATAAAAGGTACTCATTAATAACCAGATTGTCATTAATAATGTTTTATAGCGCTAAAAGTACGTCAACTAAGAGGCTAATAAATAAGAACTAACTAGCATTAAAAGATTATTTATAAGTACATTGTCCATTGCTTACTTTTAACTATTTATTATATAGGTTTGCTTTTTATCACCATCTCACTTGCATTGTTATGTTATACATATATGTCGAAAATCATACATTCGTTAATGTATAGTTTCCGCCATAGCCATAATAAACTAATTAGAAACATTACAAATTTAACAGCATACAAAGAGTGAATGACTGGAGTGCAGAAGATAATGCGGGAAGTGTGAGTGAGTAGTGAGAGAATGAAGAGACTGAATGGTGACAGACAGCTCTTAGCACACTCGAAGTCATTTTGCAAAAATAAAAAGTTTTCCCCTAACTTATTTCCACCCAGAAAACGTTTTCTAAATATAAAATAACAGCTATTTTAATGTCACATCCCTAATTCGAAAGGGACTAAAATTTCATTAACACATCTCTAGTAAGCAAGTTCGGCATGTCCTCAGACGAGGTCGTATGACTCAATGGACATTGGACATGCTTATATTCGCTTACTC
Source organism: Hyposmocoma kahamanoa (assembly GCF_003589595.1). Lineage (NCBI taxonomy): Eukaryota > Metazoa > Arthropoda > Insecta > Lepidoptera > Cosmopterigidae > Hyposmocoma > Hyposmocoma kahamanoa. Next base: position 4,788,601 of record NW_020653945.1, read on the forward strand.
TGCGCCGGCGCATACCACAGCCGGAACAAAAGAATGTGGGGAAGCATGCGCAAATCTGTCACGAATTTTAATACGGTATGCCCATAGACGTGTACATGTATACAAAGAAGAGGATATTTGACAATAATAGTAGAACGAAATTGAACACATTGTTTTCAATTTCGTTCTTCTTACAAATTTCTTAGAAATTATTATTTACTACTTAAATAGATAGCAGATAAAAACCGAGAAGTTTGTTGCCCCATATTGATTAAGCAGGGATCGAAATAAGACACTGTTACATGCGTTTTTGCGCAATACTGATACATAATACGATTAAATTTACAATGTCTTTGGTATCCGAAACCTTCTACCACTACATTGCAAATTTTTGGTACTGAAAACTCCTTTTCAATATTTTCAACATTAAATGTAAAGAACAGATTTCCAGCGTGCGTTTGCGAAAATAACTATCATCAATTTGGAGTCTTAACAAATGCGAGAGGATTTTTAATAGATTGGAGCATTGTGGTAATACTTATAATTGTGCTCAGATTAGAAGCGAGGTTCGCGAACCTCGTTTATAGTTGGAATTAGACATGTGCGCCGATTGTAAAATTGTCGGCGGCGGTGTTTGATGGTTTTTTCGCCCGGCGCGCGGTTCCGGCATCGTGCGGGGCGCGGCGTGGCATAATTTTTTTACAACATTGCTTAAATATAGCGTTTGTATATTCAGTGTTTTTTAACCCTTCAACAGATGTGTAGGCCCTGTTACTAAATCGAACGTCTGTGAAAAACAAAAACAATAATTAAATAAAAACACAAAGTTCCCTCCGTGTCGCGTTGCCGTGGGACAAATGACTATTTAATATACAGGACTTAGAATAATAACGCATAGAAACCTAGTCCGCACACGCTAAGTGAGGCAAATTGACGCGCGCCAAAAGGGCCTACACGAGCGGGCGGGCCTTCAGTGCTCAAGGTCAACTTGCACCGCGAATAGATCAAGAATTTTAGCTAAAAATGACGAAATGTGCTGTAAATGAGTGTAAAAATACGTCAGACAAACATAAAATAGACCAAAACCGAAAATTAACCTACTACTGAAACTAGCCTACATGAATTTGATTTTTGCCTCACTTGTGACAGTTCGTTTGATATGAAACTATCATTCTATGCGTTATTATTCTAAGATACAGGATATCGGTTCAGCGACAGATGTGGCCAGCCCAGTGCCACTTCAACTTGCTACATTTCTGGATGATGTCCACAACTTTAGTCTTATGCCGATTCCTTAACGAGATACCCAACATAGACCTTTCCATAGCTCGCTGAGCGACGTGTAGTTTGTGAGCCAGTTTGACCGTCATATTCCTCGTCTCGCCTCCGTAAGCCATGACCGGCAGGACGCATTGATTGTAAAGCCTGGTCTTCTGGCACCGCGGGAGTGGTCACGAGAAGACATGACGCAGTTTCATAAATGACAGACGGTCCGTAATTTATTTTAATTGTACGATAATATTGCATTGAAATATACGAGTAGTTAGTTAATAATTAACAAAGAAGCTGATTTTTCAATAAAATAAATTTATCTGTCACGCCGATTTTACGTTCTAGTTCATCATCGTATCACATATGTCTAGTTAGGATTATTATAATACTTATGTGTAGAAAATAATGGTCACAGCAAACCGGCAGACGGGAAGGTAGAGGACGTTAAATTTACCAATGTATAATTTTTATATTATTTCAATGGGAATTAGGTATAAATTTCAATGCTGTAGCACTAGCTTCGGAGTTCATTAAATTGAGTAATGCACTCTTCAATCTAATACTTAAGACTAACACAACAAGTGACTGAGTAATTTTAACTTAGTAAGTGTGCATATTGACGCAAAAAGGAAAAGAATACGACGTCAGCAATATGTCTAACTCGGGCGAGACAAACGCTGATTTTCAGTCGTTCCTGGACGTCTACTTTCGGTCTTCGTCCAACATAAAAATAAGTAATGCTCGACCATATTAAAAGACGCTTGATACGAATGGAGCTTCATACTTGACATTATCTTTAAATTTGGTCGAGTATTAATTATTTGAAAGTAGGTAACTGTTTCGGACGGATATCGGACGGAGAACGGGAGTACATAGTGTTAAGGAAGTTGTACATGCTGTGTGTTTCCTTATGTAAATTGTAATGCCTTGCCGTTCGCCAGTTTGAGCTGGCCCTAACATTTCTGCTATAGTCTGTCTTTTTTGAAGACGGAGTAAAATGATATTTGCAGGGTTGCAGTTTTCATAAAATTTTAAACAGTCATGTAGTTATTGTTGACAGTTTTATCTATACATTGTGAAAGGTTGTAAAATTTTGCCGTTCTAATAATTACTAATTGCGTTATTATCTTCTTTATTCTTATTTTGACAGTTTGCTTACTGGTATGGAAATAAATTTTTATTCATATACATTTTAATAAAGACAGGCGGATTTGATTATGTATATTAAATTAAAATGAAAAACTATAAAATATGTCTCGTCTTTGCATTTTAATGGACATAGTTCTAAATGTAGTATACGTATGTATGAATTTTCAAAAATTGGCAATTTAAATGAGCATGTGCCCAGCAGTTGGACGAATAATGGGCCAATGATGACTCACATGAAACAAATTCGGCTATGTATTGCACAAGCGTAACCAACATGCAATCCATAGTCAATATAATATTAATCGACTGCAACATCTGCAATCACTACCTGCTTGCAAGTGGGTAACAATTTTGCGCTATGAAATGTCATTTAACTCCATCTTCAAAAAAGACAGACTATAAGTACTTTGATCCATATTCATGTTAATTTTCGCTTTGGCAAAAGTACTTAGCTCTCACTTTTCCAAAACTCTCACTTCTCGAAGAATGTAAATGCCATTAAATAATTGGTCCCAAATGTAAAGCCTAAAGAGTAAAACATGGCGTGATTGTGCAATGAGTATCAAGATGTTACCATAGTTATGTGGTGTCCGCTTCCCACAGCTTTCGCCATTATTCTATTGCCACAAACGCTGTCGAAACTTTAAATTGCGGGTAGTCACGACATTGTTATGGATGACGAGAAAAGGTTGATTTAATGGGAGGAGGACAAATGATTTTATTTATGGTCTGAGTGGTTGTATATCTGCAAAGTGTAGTCAGTAGTAGGAGCTCCTTGTGAAAGAGTTCGTCCAGAGAAGTGCCCTATTTGTGCCGCCAAGCAGTAATGCTCACATTACTGTGTTCCGGTTCTGTTGGGTGCTGGTGAAACTACAGGTACATGGAACTTGTCAACTTATGTCAGGGTGATGAGTACAGTGGCATTGTCCCTCAGATTTTTGCGATTTAACGCTCTGAATGGCGCTGCTATGGACAGGCGAGTCTCTTAGCACCAGGAAGACTTGTTGCGTATGTTATTAATTATTATATACGAAAAAATTGTTACATTCCCGATGGCGACGATGTCAGTGACCTAACGGTTTATATCGTAGGCGCTGGATGAGGAGGTCCCAGGTTCGAGTCTCGGTATGACCAAAATGAGAAATGAAGTTTTCTAAATTGGTTTCTTTACAAATCCCACGAAAATCGATTACAAATTCGTGGGAAAAAACAAAATTTTTTTTCTTCATTTAGAGACAACTTAGTATCTTTCCTTTAAGATTTAGTTTATCGACGTAACTATTTATAAGATTTGATAAAAAGAAGTGTCGATCTTTACACCTAGTTTCCAAGAACATGATCATCATTATCTCACAATATTTAATAACAACAAACAGCGTATTTCTACCATAACAAAGGAAATAACGGAGTGAACTGTAGCTTTAAATCTTCAGAAATCGCATGCGCATGCGATTGTGTAATTGTTATATCGCGTGCTTCCAAACATTTTGATCGATTCAATTAATCCCCGTGAGAAAGTTCCGGATGCGTTTAGCAAAGTTTAGAGTATTTTATAAATGTTATTTAAACTTTTACACATTTTTAACGGGTAGTTAATGTTCGGAGAAATTTAATCGGAGCTAAGTTAAAAACTTGTTTCGTAATTAGTTTGTTTTGAGTCATAAGTATATTTTTATTTGAAACTCATTTGATCATAATTTTATTACAAAAATGGTAGGTAATTTCAAATTGTCTGAGGTATATGAAGTTCCCACTCAATATTGGACCTCGTGGAAAGTACAGGCCAAAACCTCTAATTGGAAGAGGAGGTTTGTGGCAGTGGGATTATGTTTGGCTGAATATTATATTTTCTTTTAAACGTTTGAAAACTGTCCCCAAGCCATTAAAAATTGTTATATATTTATTTATTAGACGGTCTTTCTCTCACACTAGCTACCTGCCTCCGATTGGGGGCAAGAATAGTCCACCCCCATCAATGCACATGTGGTGATGCCGTTGACGAGTTTGGTCACCATGGCTTCACGTGTACTCAAGGCGCTGGCCGCATATCCTGACACGCAGCGTTCAATAACATCATCGTACGGGCCTTCACCAGTGCTGACAGTTCTCGAACCCACTGGCATCTGTCGCAGTGATGGTAAGAGGCCTGACGGTATGACTGTCGGTCCATAGAAGCTAGGGAGACAGCTAGTGTGGGACGCAACGTGTGTGGACACTATAGCCCCCTGCCATGTCTTTGCAAGCGTGGGCGGCGCAGGCTCTGTGGTCAGAGCGACCGAGAACAGCAAAAGGCTGAAATACGCCAACCTTGCTCAGTGCTACAGCTTTGTGTCTTTTGCGGTTGAAACCTTGGGTCTCTGGGGGCCATAGGTGAAATTTCTAGCCAACAAGCTGTGGGATCGCCTCGGAGAAGCCTCCGGTGACCACAAGTCTGGACGTTATTTTCGCTATAAGTTTAGTAATTCAAAGGGGAAATGTTGCCAACCTTCTGGTCACGATGCCCCAGGGTAAGGCCCTCGGGGAAATTTTGTATTCATAAACTTTCTTACTTTTTTTATGTATCTACCTGCTAATGTACTAAAATGAAACATGTTCATTATTATTTTGCAAGAGAATGTTGCTATGGTTATGGACATGGACATATCAGTTCTTCGCCGCGATTTCTGTACACGGATCCTTCAAAAGGAAGGTCAATTGAGCATTGGGAGCATGTTTATTTGGAATATAATGTACATTTGTAAAATGAAATATATTCATAATTCTACTACAGAATGTCGCTATGGTTACGGACAAAGACAATAGACATGTTAAAAACAAAAGCCAATAAAAGTCACAAGAAAAAATAAACAAAGGAAAAAGTAAACAAAGAAACCAGTAAGTCAATGAAAGAAACGTAACACAACAAACAACTCATTTGACAACATTATTGTTCAGAGAGAGCGGTCAATGGGTGACCGTCACAGTTTCAATATAGTAAAAGCAAACGCATTTGTGAGATGCGAAAATAAAAATACGGGGTCAAGTGACACATAGCATACGTGGAACGATCTTTAAAATGTTTTAGAGCATTTGTACGGATGTAACGTACTTGTGATTTTGGCTTTTGCACATGAAGCATGTAATTAGACATAAATGAGATATTGTTCGATACACAATACACAAAAAGATCGCCAGATTTACAAAACCACTCAGTAAGATTCTTATTTTCTGTCCCGTTCATTGTATATCGACGGTTGAAAAGTAAAAAGGTGCAAGTGACATTTATTTTGAAAATGGTTTTGATTTTTTTTATGATAGTCATTGACGGGACGAACAAGACGTGCAATTTGTGTTAAGTGACACGCCTGTCCTTAGCAGGTGCAGTGCCACTCAGAGCTTTAAATCTAAAGATTTGAGGTACACTGCCACTACGCCTGTCACTCGAGACATAAATTGACAAGTTCCATGTGACTGTATTTCACCAGCACTATTACCCTTCAAAACCGGAACGCAGTAATGCTCACATTACTGCTTTGCGGCAGAAATAGGTAAGGTGGTAGTACTTTTTATAAATTGTTAATAACATCGTAAAGATTTCGTTTTCATTGTTTGCCTTTTATTTTGAATCACTCCGGAATTTCCCAAGGAGGTATTATTCACTCAATGAGCTTTACTAAAGTTTAGGTAAATCTACTCTATATCTGTGTCAATAAAATGTATTGCAAATAAAAACGAATGGTTTGAATAAAATGAGGAACATATCATAACCACGAAAGACTTGAGGCAACAAAAAAATGTTAGAATGAGTAATCGTAAACGTTAAATTAGTAAAGTCAAAACAAAATAATTACAAAGACAATGCGATCGCCAAGCCAAGGTGATCGAGCGGAACAATAAACTTTATTAAGCGGCTATTATTTAAAGGTCAAGTGGTTTTAATAGAGACAATATTATTTTAATTAAATGTCGGTAAATAGAATGGGTACTTAGTCTATGGGAAATGCTCAAGCTTTGCACGTGGTCTGGATTGTAGCGTTGTAACACGTAAGACAATTTCTTTTTGAATTTTATAAAGAGCAACGAACCGTTTCTTTAATAATCCATTACTTATAATTTATAATTAGCAGTATAAATATGCAGAGCTCTTTGTGAAAGAATTCGTCCAGGGAAGTACTGCCATCTTTAGTCAACATTATAATACTTTCATTTACATTATATTCATTATAATACTTATATAAGTAATGATATTTTTTTATGCTATATAATTTATGCAGTTTATTACATTTCTTTCTCAATCTCTCTTACGCTATTGCCCGCTTATAACCTTAGCTCTCACTGGGCTGGCTGGAAGAGATCTCTTTTAATATTTCTGTTGTATTTATTTGGTGCAATAAAGAATATAAAAAGTAATGGTAATATTTATCACTAGTTCTTTCCTGTTCGTCTCACATGCACTCCACGTACATCACAAGGCATTGTATAGGTTCACAAGGCCAAAGTGAAAGTACAAACAATCACATGTTATTGTCAGTATACAGTTAACCAATAAGGAGTTACAACAATAACCGTTTGATTACATATTCATTGTTCTATCCTAATACATTTCGGTAACGAATATTACTCAATTTAAGGCACAGTGGGTGACCGTAACTGGTTAATACGCTTGATTGAGTTGTTGGTAATTAAAATTGTACATTATGTTACAGTGAAATTGCCGTACTGAATTGCGTAATTATTGGTTTGTTGCCACAAGACGCGGTAAATTGCAATAGACTTATCGCGTAAGGTAAAGAACTGGAATTTGAAACATAACTTCGATGGAAAACAGTGTACCAAAAAGTCACGGAAAGAAAACACAAGAAATGTTTGCTTTCTTTCAGAGACAAGTTTAAAGAAACTGATATGGATGACTGTGGCATCACAGTACATTTATTTTATTCAAATATTTTATATGCCCGTAAAAATATACATCATTTCAATAAGAAATTAGATATCCATAATATTAACCTTAAAGCTAAGTCCAAACTCATGGTACCACGACTTCGTTTAACTAAGCTAAACGTATGTAAAAACGTATGTATACAGTTCCCCATAAAATAACGTACGTATACGTACGTACGTACGTACGTGTACGTAATACGTTTTTACGGCAAGGTTACGGAGTATATTAAGATTATCATTTCCTAAGTTTAAAACTTACAATAAAGGTATTTTAATTGAAAAGTCATATTACAAAATTCAAGAGCATTTGTTAGATAAAGATGTATGGAAAGACAACATGAGTCTAGATACCACGCAATTGGGATTCACAGTGTATTCCACAGCATTTAAGTTTATTTGAAAAGAGCAATCCCTATAGTTTCGAGATAGTTCTTCCCAGGGAGGTCAGCGTAGTGAACGAGCAATAGCTTAAAAATTTTACCTATGGAATAAATGATTATTTGACTTTGTCTTTGACCTGTAAACTTGTTAGTCTACTCGGCAAAACCAAATTAATGGTGCAAACACGATAATTCCACTGTAAGTAGTTAAGGAGTTCCGTAGTCTGATGTCTGAACCAGGGTAATTCTGTCAATCAATGATTTAAAATAAAAGGCAAACTATGAAAACCAAATCTTTACATTGTTACTAACAATTTTAGTTTACTTTAGTAGCTCCTTGTGAACGTGTTCATCCAGGGAAGTACTGCCAACTTACCTATTTCTGTCGCCTAGCAGTGATGTGAGCATTACTGCGCTCCGGTTTAGAAAGGTAAGAGTGCTGGTGAAATTACAGGCACATGGAACTTGTCAACTTATGTCTCAGGGTGACGGGTGCAGTGGCAGTGCCCATAAGATCTTTGCGATTTTAAGCTCTGAGTGGCACTGCTACTGTTATGGACAGGCGTTTCGCTTACCACCAGGCACAGGACTTGTTCGTCCCGTCACTTGGTATTAAAAAAAAAACGTTCGGGCCATTACACGCCTTACTATCGGTTCGGGCTTTTTATACGTCCTTTTGTCCGTAATTGCCCACTTACAGCCCTTGTGACACAATGTACTATTATTGCACATTCTAATTACAATAATAATTACAATGACAACACAGAACAGTAAGCCAATTTACAATATGCGGCCTTACGGTTAAGTAGCAATTAGTTTCAGGCTATCTTAGGATTGAAAAAATGCTGCATATTGAACAAATACAATAGATTCTGATTAATCATAATTAGTACACCGGATGGATTCAAATGTTCAGTTCATAAATATACGTAATTCATTAAAACAATATAAAGTAGTCGGGTAATTAACTGTTCTAATGACTTTGTTCTCGTCTAACCTTACAAGAAACTGAACAATATGGGACTCCCAGACACAACTATAAAACACTATCAATGTGTAGAAAAAATCATAATTAGAAAAGACCCAGACGTTTAAACTGTAGTGAAAATAATGGTTACCTATCAGAAGTCCGAAATAACATTTTCCAGAAATAACGTTTGCTCGAATTTTCATAACCTCGAAAGTAATTTTGAGAGGAAAATGTCTTTTTTTTTTACATCTAACTAAACCTAACCTAACCGAACCTAATCGTGTCTTTGCGATAAACATCCAAGACATCAAGGGTAATGAAAATTCGAACAAACGTTATTTCGGAAAAAATAAATTCGAGTTTGCGATAGGTTACCGAATATAATACTTAAACGGCAACACTGAATTGGTAAATTAAAAGAAAAAGATTGACCGTCAATGACGGGTAAGGTTTGTCCGCATTTGCGACCTTTTTGTTACAACCTGTATAACCTTGATTAAAATTAAAATTACTATCTAACGTATGATGACCTTTATCTTCCAGCAACCGTCGGAGTTAAAATCAATAATTAAGGGCCATATATGGCCATCCATCACGTTCCTAGAGCCCTTTACTTTCTACCATTGACACACTGACACCGGCCTCTCAATTGCCACAATGGGCTAGATTGAGAGTGTATAATGTTTCTCTCGTTTCATTCCATTTTGAACTTATTGAATACTTTAAATATAAAGACATTTTTATGAGATTCAAGGTCTATCCGGTTCAGTGATGAACTGAAGTGTTCTTTGCAAATTAGGGCGGCATAGCGGGAATCTGGATCTCGGAAATTTATCGTGACATCGATTTTTGAGACTTCATCGTCAACCCAATTTATACGTCCCACTGGTGCGGCACGGATCTTCCTTCAGGGTAAGGTTTAAGCCACAGTCCGCCATGGCCTAATGCGGATTGGGGACTTCACATGTTTTCCGAGTACTGAACCTTCTTCAACGAGCAGTTTCCGCACGATGTTTTCCTTAACCGAAAAGCTGATGGTCAATTTCAAATTAAATTTCGCACATGAATTCCAAAAATCCCACGAGATGCGAACCCGGATTCAAATCCACGGACCTCTGCTTGAGTGGTGGTAGGTCAAGCCATAAGCTAACACGGCTTCTACTTCTACTTTGAGACTTAAGTCACTTTTACACCCAGTTATTTTTTATCCTAGTTACACAACAACAATATAGAGTCGAGTGTAGTACCTACCAAGAATCTGTGGTGATTGAAGAACGACAGTAATAAAATCTACTGACATCTATTACTGTGATGCTTATCGCTAGCAACCGCGTAAATTAGTTCACAATTTTGTATGGCAAATTATAATTTAACAAATTATTATTTACTGTATACAGCGCCCTTAGACCGCTAGGGGCGCCACAAGAAGAAACAACATTATGTATACCAATAATTTTACGTAGTAGTTAGCGAAACTGTCACTGTAATCTCATGGTAGAGGCACAAGTCCTCTCTATCTGAAACATCGAGTATATAACCAGAAATAGACACCAAATGTTATTAATTAGTTAGAAAACTATTCTGCCAATCATTCATTACGGTGATAACTGCGCTCCGATTGGCCAGCCCAAATTCGAAACAACTGACGGGTGTCGTCCATTTACTTTTTACTTCTAATCGACCAGTTTAACTTGAGCTTTGCTATAATGACAATTAAGACATTAGAGAATTACGACAATTTAAAAATTACATATTTAATTGCCGATGAAATGTGAATCAGTTTGTTTTGTAATTAGATGTTTTGCTGTTTTTCCCACACCACCGAATGGAACAGCCGCTCATAGTTAGACATATTATCTTTATTACAATAAATACAGAATATTTTTGGAATATACGGAGACGTACATACAGGTCAGTTATTGGCTCTGTACTATTTCAGCTTTCTAATTTGTGATTTCAGTGCAAACGAGAGTTGATCTTTAAAAGTGATATAAGGCCCATTTGCCTGTTGAGTTGCCAGGGATAGATGACCCTTATTTCGTCTCTATTTCTGGTTATATACTCGATTATCTGAAACTATACTATACGTCCTTTGTTTCTTTCGTGCCCACCATAAAAATCAACGAACTTTAAATTTTTTATAATTTGAGTTAATAAACAACTTGATTAAAAAGGTATGTTTTGACCTAAACGCTTAACATATAAACATGGAAACCTACTTGTAAAATAGTCTGAAAGTATCATTTCTCCCGGGATTATCGAGATCGCACCGAGTCTCGACTTTTTCCCGGGACGCGGAAATACAGCGAGATTGGAAGCACTGGTTAAATATTTTAAAGGTAAATAAAAAAACTATTGGAAATGAAATGATTTTTTGGCATGTAAATCGCTCATATTTGGTCATGACTGACTGTAAACAGGGACCTATAATCTAACTAAAACGTTGGTTTGTTTTGAAAAACCAAACAGCAAACGCGAAACCTAAACTTCTAGATACAAATGTATTCCTTTAAGAATTTTGAATGGGAAGTTAAAGGTTTAAAACATCATACATTTAACAATCGCTTTCTCAACGAAGACGGATATCATAAAAAGTGTAGCATTTTTTAATAATGATTCACGATTCACAATCGGACATAGAAAGTTGATAATCGATTAATCGTACCGGCCCGATTTACCGGTACCGATTCGAATTTGATAAATTAATAAATATGGCCCGTGATAAGTGATTAAAATCCGAACAATATGTAGGTAGGTCAAGAATTATAAACCAGTTTAATTTTTATAGTTAATCGATCGATTAATCGATATTGACATAGTGAAAGAAGGAAAGTATTGTTTAGTTTGATTAATTACTTCATAAATGCATGTAGACCGTCCATTTGATTCATTAGTTTCATTGAGTTCATTAGTTAAAAAGAAAGTCGGCAATAGTTTATTGGAGAATCGATATTAATTGTCGGTAATCTTTTATTTAAATTCTTCGACTGTTTCTTCTGAATATATGCAATAACGCTTTTGATCTATTTTTAACCGACTTTAAAAAAGGAGAAGACTCTTATTTCGACTGTATTTTTAGTGTGTATGTATGTGTATGTTACTCCGACATTTTGTGAAACCATTCAGATCTTTTCTTTTGTTGAAAAGAGAGTACCTCAATACTGCCGCCCACTAACTAAACCGCGGTTAATAATTAGCAGAATAGTGGTATCATTTAAATTTGAAGAAATATTCTACCTGTAAAGTAGGCAGGTAGGGGATGATAACGTTTTATTAAATTTCGCATGATTTCCGTTGATAGTAGCAGCAGTAGAAGTACTGCCACCTTACCTACTTCTGCCGCCAAGCAGTAATGTGAGCATTATTCCATTGCGGTTATGAATGGTAAGGGTGCTGGTAAAATTACAGGCACATGGGACTTGTCAACTTATGTCTAAGGGTGACGGGCGCAATGCAGGGCCCCTCAGATCTTTATGATTTAAAGCACTGAGTGGCACAGTGTTGCTGACAATACTGCTTGGCGGCAGAAATAGGTAAGGTGGCAGTACTTCCCTGGACGAACTCTTTCACAAGGACCTCTACTGCTACTAATAATAGGTAGTTGATGTGTCAGTCTGGCATATTTGTAAGATAATTATTATTTCGGTATCTGGTCTCTAATTGGGAATTTCCTGTGCTGTGTTTTACAAGAATAAAGACATTTAAATTTAGAGTCAAGAGATTTAAAAAGTTTTTTTTCCTAAATTACTTTACCAAAAATTGAGCCAGGGAGCTCGTCATGTAATAGTCGCAGTGCACAACTACTTTACCAAGGTTGTCTCACACAATATCATACATGTCTAATTTCTTTTACTACATCATCAACTAAGAATTATAGCATAAAAATATAACGGTCATAAATAAACAAACTGTTTTGTCCATTTGTAACCGTTATTAGTGCTGTATGGTGCGCCAGCGCATTATGATTGTCAGGATGCCATAACACGGTCCATGTTGTGCAAAAGCATTGGTCACGTTTTACATAATGCCATTCGTAATATATATGGTACACTTGTAACAGTAATAACCGTTGGTTTGGTCACCTCTCAATGTTACTAGATCTGCTAGAGATGTATCTGGTACTGCAAATGTAATATTGGTACTCTTTTATAATTTTTGTACTTTTAGGACTTAACTCTATCTTGTATAGTCAGTTTATTTTTTACAGATTTAAAAAAATAGGAGGAGCTTCTCAAAATTCAACTGTGTTTTTTTTTGTATGAATGTTACGCGATGACATTTGTGAACCGATTTTGATGATTCTTTTTTTGTTGGAAATTTGTGCTCTCAATCTACTAACATCCATTTTTTTACACAACTAAGCCGTCGAAGTATTCCCTTCTCTATCCTGGTCACTACATCATCTTTCACACACATGCATATTTTTAGGTGACAATAAAACTTTAGGTGCTTAATAACACGAAAGTTACCGAAATGGAAATGCGTTAGTTATGACAAGCAGGGCAGCGACATTCTACTGTGGGCGCTGAAAGCCGAGGTCCCAGATACATTCCCTGTAGGGCGAATTTGGGAAATAAACTTTCCTAAATTGGTTTTGGTATGGATGTTCTGGATAGCACTCCACTGAATTCCGTTGCTCTGATCCCATAGTACATGAAATTCCCTAGTCTGATTTCAGGTAATGAGTGTGGTTATATAGCACGTTCTTATTATTCATATTCAATAGATTTAAATGTTAATAACGTTTGGCCTACCTATCGTTTTCTGGCACATTCACCGCGTGACCAATCAAACCATAATTAATAACATAATAGATTGTATAGCAGAGATATAAGAGTTATACTATGTTTATAAATCCTAACCTACAGTACTGGCACGCTATGATAGCCGTTTTGACAGATTACAATAGTGAGGTCAAATGTCATTTCATTATCGAAAAAAATATAATCAAATGCGAGTCGCATCTAAGTTTTTAGATTTATAACTAGTATTGCAAGGGGTAGATGATTATTGACAACAATGTACAACAATTAGCTCCTTCGACGTAGTTATGAATTAATATGAAACTTGATGAGCGGACAAACGTCAAAACGGCCATCATAACGTGCCGGTACTTTAATATTTTTTTTAGTCACCATAGTACGTTATACCTCATCTCTAAACTCCAAAAGGTAATCTTTGACCGATGACTTTCCTAGCTTTCATGTCTTTATGTCAAATTACATAAGAGCAATTCTTCACCGCACAAAGAAGGTCTTTGTTTGATATACTTTTACATTCAACTTGGGAAGATTTATTATTCTCTAAGATTTATAATAGGTAAGTAGTAACTGGAAACGGAATTAGCCAGGCTAAACACTACGTAGATATTAGGCTAGTAAGCTACAGTGCCAGTCTTACAAGAAAATAATAATAGTATTAAGAATAGTGCAAGAAAAAACAAGCTTATTAAAGACTATAGAGAACCGAAGGGAAAAGATGGGCGTCTGATATGTCACAGCAATTTTCTTAGAAGCGCCATAGAAGAGAAGATCGAAGAAAGGAGAGGTAGAGGAAGACCTAGAGGAAGTTATTTGGATGAGGTGTACAGAGTACTAAAAAGATCGACCTCAACCTCAAAAGTCATTAGTCTAGTCTGCCACCCTTAGAGGTGGAATATTTTCTTCAAATTTAAATGGGACCACTACTGGGGTACCCTCTTTCCAACAAAAAGAAATCAAAGAATCAAAGAAATCATCGAAGTCGGTTCATATCATATAACGATAACTTGTCCTCCGATAATTTGTAATATACATACAAAAAAAAGCAGCCGAATCTTTTTTTTTAAGTCGGTTTATAGTTGATGTCGTGTTGTATGAAAAAATCAAGTTAGGGCCTGGTCACTTATATCGATGCTAAGTTACTCATTTCATAAACAAACTGTTAACTACTGCAATAATCAACATAAAAGCGTTATTCCGTTGCAAACCGTCAAGAATGTTAATTATAAGCACGTGGCAAAAACCAAAGGTCACTCTGGCACGCGTGATCGTCGAACCGAAACTCATTAACTGTAAGTTTTTGCGTGAAAATGAACGTAAAAATGTGAAGCTTGGAAGGAAAATCGATAACGATTGTTGCTTAGTTACAGAAATGTAACATAGATAATTGAATGACTGGAAATATAAAGTAAGCAAAGTAATATTTACGGAATAAGCAAGCAAATGTAGTACCGATTTTATAAATCCCACTTACTACTACTACTTACGACTGCTTAATTTTAACAATGGCGAACTCTTGGGCCCAACAGTTTGCACTGTGGGCAGGTAGGACCAATTTGGTCTAGGTGAAAGAATCATTTGTATCATAGGTAAAATAAATGTATACCTGAAAACGTCATTTTCTATAGCTTATATTACCGCTTGTTCACTGTGCTGACTTCACTGAGAAGAACGATCAAATTCATTTGAATCAAATTTGTGTGAAACCTAGAGCCATGTCGTCTTTTCATACTTACATCTTTATCTAACACGTAGTCTACAAAAAAAAGATATAAGTTGACTAGTACACTTCAAAACTGGAACGCAGTAATGCTTAGATTGCTGTCTGGCGGCAGAAGGTTGCAAATCCTTCCCTGGACGAATTGTTTCACAAGGAGCTCTACTGCTTTTTAGATATTTGGTAGTCGTAAGTATTTTGTCCATAATATATTTCAATAGAAGTGAGTAAGCTATGAAAACATCCAGGAATGAACCTGCTCTGATTTTGTTTGTCCTTTTATAGTGCACAATAACTTCCTTAAAGCAACATGTAATCAGTTGAATAACATCTTTATCTGGCATAAAACAATCACATTTCCGTGTTTCCCCGTATGCCGTTATCCCATAGTTTCGCAAAAGATTTATACAGCGTACACGCAACTTGCGCAAACGCAAACGATGCGATAGAATCTACAGGAAATCGCAGGTGTAACAACGTATGCGAAATTGTAGATTTTGTCAGATCGCATTTTGACAAGAATGTGTAAAGCTTTGTTGAAATAATAAATTGCTTTCATTTGATGTCTAAGCTGTCAGGTAGGTATTTAGTCAATAACAGCTAGTTAATTATAATTTCTGTGACGTGACAGTTCTTTTGACATAATGTTTCGAAAGCATTGGAGTCTTTTTTATTTTAAAATCGGCAGTTAAGGAGGGTACTTAAAGCCGATTTTATAAAGATTTGTGCGTAACCTATCACGAATTTTTTTTTCCCGAAATAACGTTTGTTCGAATTTTCATTATTATTTATATTATTTATTAAATTTACAATTAACAAAACAAAATATTGTGCATATACACAATTATTTTATATAAGCGACTGTATCTATGCTATCGCCTATATATGGCAAGTGTAGCGATGCAACACAAAATATTTTATTGACCTCTTTCGAAGGGACCCTCTCGAAACCCCATCGAGACCATGGACGTTGCAACACGTCCGTTAAGAAATTTCGAGGTAAATAAAATATGTTAAGTTCCGATTTTAAAACCATGTGAAAATCGTGAAAGTTGAATTCAATGTATTTGAGTCTTATTTTAAATTCAAGAACAATGTAAAGGGCACATTAGGCTTGACACTTAAAACTTTGGATCATTCTTAGCGTAAGCGGAATAGAGTTGAAATTAATCTTACCCATAATTTAGGATGCAAACTGCAATTTTTGTAAACAAAATTTTAAATACAAAATATTGATAACACGTATCTTTAGTAATCCGGTGGCTGAAATTTACTGTAGATATGAAACGTTTAATATAGGAGATTACGTATTTTCAAAGTAATTTTATTATTTATCAGAGATTAGTTCATTGCGTTTAGCATAATTTAGATATCACCAATTATTTAAAAATAAATACGACTTTACGACTAAAGTAACGGTAGTACACTATTGAAATTACATAAAATTTAAATTAAATTATATATTTTTTTTTATAATATCAAGTGACGGGACGGACAAGTCGTGCGCCTACTCGCCTGTCCATAACAGTTGCAGCGCCACTCAGAGCTTTAAATCGCAAAGATCGGAGTGGCACTGTCACTGCGCCCATCACCCTGAGACATAAGTCGACAAGTTCCATGTGCCTGTAATTTCACCAGCACCTTTACCCTTCAAAACCGGAACACAGTAATGCTGACATTATTGCTTGGCGGCAGAAATGGGTAAAGTGGCATTACTACCCTGGACAAACTCTTTCGCAAAGAGCTCTATTGCTACTGAGTGGATGGATATAAGAATGGAATGGGTGTAAGAAGAATTACCAAACAGATTTATGATGCGAATGTTGAAGGAAGGGTTTTAAGAGAACGTCCGAAAAGGATTTACATTGACCAGATCAGTGATCAAAAAAGCTGGGACACAAGTGACAAGAATAAAAGAAGTTGTATGAAAAGGGTAGTTGATATATGTATGCATTATGTCCATGTAATATCGACCGTGGGCGGTGCGCGGGGTTTGATGGTTGTTCGATTGGCGCCGGGGCGGCTTTTTTGAGAACATCAACTCTTGAACATGTAAGTCCTTCTGGAACGTCCTCTTAAAATCCTTCCATCCACATTCGCATCATAAATCTGTTAGGTAATTCTTCTTACATCCATTTCTCTATTCTCATTACATCTTAACTACATCCTCTTTCAAGCCACATACCAAACCTTAAAATAAATATCAGTCATTTCAATAATGTGCACTGATTGAATATGGTTTATTTAGTAGCAGTGGAGCTCCTTGTGAAAGAGTTCGTCGAGGGTAGTACTGCCACCTTACCTATTTCTGCCGCCAAGCACTAACGTCAGCATTACTGTGTTCCGGTTTTGAAGGGTAAGGGTGCTGGTGAAATTACACGCACATAGGACTTGTCAACTTATGTCTCAGGGTAATTGAGCATAAGTCTGATGTACTCCATTATCTCCTCAGACTTCGTGGAGTAACGCAGTCGCGACAGGTACAGCAACGTCGTCAGTATGGTTGGACGCAGCAGAAAATTTGGTCCTGGCGGTGCTGTGCCACACAAGTTTACATCCAACATGTAGCTAAAGCAAAAACGTAAGACTAACTCAACATAACTAACTACTTGCGGTGTAAATCACATATTTATGTACCCACTACCTGTTGCCAACTAATTGCAGAATCACTCACTTATTTCGGGTATTTCCAAACTTGTATATCCACTATTATCGCGTGTTTACGTTCTGTACAACGATTGCATGTGCATATCATAGTGCTTATGTAACATATCATATATAGGCATGAACGAATAGCTACTGCAATTTGTACAACAATTTGTTGAATTATACCCGCATGAGTCTCTTTCTAATTATCTACATAATAATCACGTATCTCGTTTAGAATGTATTTGCTTAGAGACTTGTAAAAAGGTAGATACATTATTTCCCAAAGTGGGCCCCACACAGTGGGCGCTGAACAATCCTAGGGGGGGTAGGGGCCTCGAAAGCAATTGGCGTTGGGCGTTGAAGGCTGTCCAGGGGGAGCATTTGAAAAAAAAAACTATCTATATATATCTACATAAACTACACTGCATATCATTTTTTTCTTTGTGATTTTTGATGTTAGGTTAATATAAAAAAGACGTGTTTTCAATTATTTTTGTGGGCGTTGAAATTTTTTTATCTTGCCTAAGTAAGCCTTAGAGCGGTAAGCTAAAAAGTTTGAGAACCTATGGTTTACAATAAGGTCACTTTTACGTATAGTTCATCATGTTGCGCCAGTGCTACGTTATAAGTTGCGGCATGCAAATTATAACGTGGCACTGCAACTGCTATGGACAGGTCGTCACGTCACTTGATAGCATAAAAAAAATGTGATTCAAAAGCTACTATTAACACCCATATTATTTTTACTGAATTCCTTTTAAAAGTATGTTCAGTATATAAAACGAAATAACTTTTCTTCATCATCATCATCAACTGGGCACGGGTCTCCTTTCAGGCGACGATTTAGTACGCCATAGTCCGCCACGTTGGCCCAATGCATGTTGCGCATTTCATAAGTCTTGCAAAAGTTGTGAACGGTCTTCGACGTGCAGGTTTAATCACGGTGTTTTTCTTCATCGAAAAGCTCATAACAAATTTGAAATTAAATTTTGCACATAAATTCCAAAAGTCAGAGGTGGGAGCCCGGATTCTAACTCACGTCCACTTCTGGAACGGCGATAGGTTACCACGGCTCAAATAACTTTTACTAATCGCAAAAAATAAACGACTCTACCACAGCAATTATTGCGATCTGAATGTTGACATTTTTCAATTGTAATATGAACGGCACTAAAGCGTAAACTCACAGACATTTTATTGAATAAATTTGCCTCTAGTGGCTTATGTATCGGTTTGGCTTCTTTATGTATGTACATGTTTATGATTTCTCATTCAGTGCTCGTGTTTGATATTCTTAGAACTATAGATTTGTAATTGGTTATGTTTTTATCTATGTTTTTTATGAATTGTCATGAAGTTGTTAGGTTTCTACGAAAGAATAAAAACATAAGTTTACATTTTTATTTTATTTTATTTATTACACTCCGGTTACATTTACCCATAAAAACATATCTATAACGTATTCTTAACCAGTTTATATAATGAACGCCGGGGGTCCACGGCGAGCCTACCTAACATAATGCATTTATATAAAAATTAATATACAATATGTTGTGAGTAAATAGGTAATGTGACCTTTACGAATTTTCAAGCTCTGGTAAAAGCTTAACCCTCGTTTCTTATCTCCAAGAGTCCGTGGGCTCTTTAAAATTTTTAGAGGGGTCCATGACTAGAAATAGGTTAAGAAACGCTGTTAAAGACTAACATACATAATAATACAATAGAACATTATTTATTTATTTACACGTATGAATTGAACGTGTGATGCAACGTGGGTGTCCAGTAACCGGCCTCGGAAACGTCGATATATGACACCCTTCGGTTTCTTTAAAGTTACTTCAAATATACTTTACGCCCTTTTCTCATCGGCGTTGGCAGAGATAACAGCCTTCCACTTGCTACTATATTGACACATGTCGTATATAGGTATCATATTTTCTTACTAGGGTATGACTTTACCTACATTATTTTCCCGGTATTCACTTTCAAAGTTCTGGGGTTGATCGGCCAGCAGCGCAAGTTGACGGCTTTAAGAAATGTCTACTCTTTTTTACTGTCGACGACTATCCTATCCGACTATCCTCCTTTATTTATTGTTAACTGCCTCTGTGGCCCAATGCTTATCATGAAGGTCTGCCACGCAGAGATCCCTGGCCGGGAAGAATATTTGTATGGCCTACGTTTATTTCTCTCGTGAGTTTGGGTATAATTTGTGGTTATCTATGTGTGTCTCCATGGCACCCTCGACACAAGGTTTCCCTAGTGCGGGGCTATGAGTGTGTGTTAAAAAATCCCAATTTTTTTTGCGTTGTTACTATTGTTGCTGACTGTTTCTCGAAGCTTTTTCGTATTTTTTTTTTATTTTCACTATAATTTGTGAAAAACCACCAAAATCTAAAAATCTTTTTCATTTATAGATGCTGGAAAAAGGGTGGATACAACAAAGCAATTGGCAAAGAAAAATTATAACCCCGTCGATAGTAAACTAAGTTGAAAAATACGTAACTGTATTCGTTTCAACTTGCGTTGAAATAAGTACTATTAACGTTCTAGACTTTAACAACTACGCTACGGATTAACGCAGTCGTGCTATGCAAATCGAGTCACTTGTCTGTCATACACATCATTAATCTTGTTAGTTTCTTCTGCCTTTCTCATGTCACGTTTTACTCCTATTTATTTTAAAATAAGTTTAAACTACCTCGCTGTGTTAGGATACCTAAAGTAATTTAGGAAATATTATAGTGTATATAAAGAACGTCTTTATTTATTTTTTGCATGCCATGGGCTAGGCTAATATTTGTAATTGATAATCGCACACTCTTCGTGCGAGGGAATTGCACGATTTAATTCCGGCTTCCTTTTTCCACCATCGGGGGCCCAGACGTAGGCTGGGGTTCTACCCCTATGTTGTGGATATTCCAAGAATTCGCATGAAGCGCTTCGCTTCCACATTTATATGGCGAACGGCTATGGAGTGGAATTCCCTGCTTGGAGACTTTCCCTGAACGGTATAACTTGGACCTTTTCAAATCGAGAGTGAATAGTTATTTTTTAGGCGTGCATGCTCATAATCGACTTCATAGTCACTTTCAATCGCATGAGATGGAAGTTAAATGCGCACTTGCTCTTTAATAAAAAAAAAGATTAACGATTTTTTTCGGATTTTTCAAAAAACCAAACTTTCCGGCTCTCTTGATGACGATTAGCTTGATAAACACATGTTCGATTCCCGATAGGACCAATTTGGGAAATTAACTTTTCTAAATTAGTTTGGATGTCCTTAGTCGTACCCTGGACTAACGGAACTCTGGTACTTAATAGTAAAGGAAATTTCCTAGTTTACGACCAGGTAATTGGTGAGGATGTCTAGCACATTCTTATTAAATGGACGACATTGGCATTGACAAGGCCCAGTCGGTCTATAATTTTCAGAA
The DNA here is from genome assembly GCF_003589595.1 of Hyposmocoma kahamanoa. Classification (NCBI taxonomy): domain Eukaryota; kingdom Metazoa; phylum Arthropoda; class Insecta; order Lepidoptera; family Cosmopterigidae; genus Hyposmocoma; species Hyposmocoma kahamanoa. The sequence continues at coordinate 4,809,834 of NW_020653945.1, forward strand.
TAAAATTTTATAAAAAGAAAGGTCAATGAAATTCCATGGACTTAAGGATGTATAAATAATGGCGGTAGATTTAAATTATAATATATCAAAGCTTCTTCAAACAATGCACCATAAAATATATGAAACCTCATCTATCGGTAACTTATTTTAAGACGCATAATATTCTTAACGGTACTAGACATTTCTACTAAATATAAGTGTCATTTTGGGTATAATGCGCCGGCGCAGCATACCGTTAGAATTTCACTTTGAGTCAAGGTTAATAAATCCGTGTTAATGATTTTTGTAATTCAATTATGTGCATAGTAGAGGCGAGTGTGTCAATTGTGTTTGGTTTGAAATGATCAATGATTTAAATAACAATATAGCTTTTGGATTTGTTGTTCTTAGAGGAGTGGCCCAGGTCGCGGGCGGGCTCGTTAGGCATTTCGCAGTTAAATGTTTATTCAAATAATATGATCGATTTGACTTAGGAATACGAGGCAAATAATTTTTCCGAGGGCCTGTTGTTTCCAAAGTCTGTCAAATAATTTTTTTTTTTTTTTCGGATATATCCAAGCCCCAAAAAGGTCAATGTCCCATGAGCACCATTGACTAAGGCTGCTAACGGATTGACTGCATGTTTGCAGTTAATGCGTGAAGTCGTAATCAACTTCATGCAGTCGATCTCAGCTGTGTGAAAAAGGTTTCGACTGCATGCAGTTAATGCGTGAAGTCGTTATCCGAGACCTCGATTGCATGAAGTTCATGCAGTCGTGGTCTCTTGCCCCGTCAATTGGTATCATAAAAAATAAAAAATAATAGTTTCATTTCCAACGTGTAACAACCGCGAGAACCTTAAAAACTCGATACTTATAGAAAATGTTGTATTGTCTCTTTCACGGTATGCTGTGTGGGTCAGTCCCAATTTCATTTTGCCCAGTGATGACTCGACATGCGTGCGCCACTTTGACCAGGCGTTGATCGCGACGCGTTGAGAAGACAATTTTACTGTTGTTCAGACTCTATTTTGTTTAAATGTTAAATTTGTGCACGAACATAGATATAAGAACATCCTCTAGTTACTAATGAATTGCGGAATCTGCCGAGAAATAGATACCGTGGCAGTACTTCCCTAAACGAAATCTTTCAGAAGGAATTCTACATCTACTAAAAAGTTCATAATGCCATTTTTTTAGGGTCCGGTCATTATATACATATGTAAGGGACAGTAAGTCATTTCTCTGCATGAGGTCTCCAATGTTTTCTGTGAATTCTCTGTCGTGTACGAATCGACACGTAATTTTTCTTCACCATTAACGCAAGTTAAACATTTATACATTTTAAAGGTGCAGTTCTTTGTTTTTTATCAATTATAGGTCGTTGACTTTGTACAATCGTCACTACATATACTTACAATGAAATTAAAATGAGAAATATCTATAGGAATCATAAAATATTAAACAAAACAATATGGCAAAAGTTAATAAGGTAAAAGTATTATTAAATTTAATTGAACAGTTCCAGAGATTGTTTTACTATAAATTCGTTACGTGTGTTTACATGATTATGTTCACCTAACTATACAAAAAGCATTCTACTAAGTGCAAACGGTAAGAGCCCGCATCCCGCATACTGTTAAACAAGGTATGTGCATTAACTACGAATTTGAGATACCTATAGCTATTAAATTAAGAATCGTTTTAAACTGTGCCTTCACCTTTCCACCTTTCCGAAGTCATAAAATAAATCGACGCGGCACAAACTGAATCAGCAAAATGTAGAGTTAAAATTTCATTAGAGGATAGCTTCAGTCTTGTATTCGAAGAAATATCTTCAATTGATTACGTCAACAAATAAATAAATAATAAAATTAAATACGTTCGATAAATAGTATTATCTACTTAGGTTTCTTAACTTGACACAGGCTACATTGCCCATAAATACTAGTAAACACCCTCGAACACACAAGCCCATGTATCGAAGACGATAACAACTTTCTAGCCATGTTCAGACTCTCGAAACATGAGCTGATATCAGAATGGACACTCGACAAGACGTTACACACAATCACGCATGTATCAGAGAAAGTACAGAGCAATAAAACAATGTTAGAGATACACTTCGCTTTAGAGGTCAAGGTAATGGTTTTGTTGATGAAATGGAATCTTATTTTAAGACTCTTCAAATTTAAGATGTGTGAACTTACGTTGAATCAAAACAAATAATAAAAAGACAATTGTACAACGAAGCACCAAAGTACGTAAGCATGCATAAAAGTTACATTATTGACATAGCGTTTAAACTTAAGAGAATGGTTTTACATGCAAGCTAGAATGATAATCGTGACAAGAATAGCAAGATGCAAGACAAACAACATAACGAGGCAGGTCACTCCGATGAAAGTATTGATACGAAGCAAGAGTTAAGTCGACATGGGAATAAATTTAGAACAATTTGCAATTACATTCAAGGTACAAGGAAAAAGATAATCATAGCGTCGTATCGAGCAAATAAATTTTTGAAACATTGGTAAGTACGTTTATAATTTGTTTAACAATCCCGTCGCAAAAGCCTCGTGGGCTTGGAACAGTTTGTCTTCATTTGCGTGATTTTGCTACTAGGAATATAATTTTTAATGTTGTAACAAAATTTTTAAAGATTACAAGAGGTGCTAAACATAGTTAAATTTACAGCTCATTCAAAACAAAACAAGGGAGAAAATAAAGCCATTAAATCTTAAGCACAATAAACGGGAAAACAATGAAGACATAAGTAAAATACTTAGAATAGAAACTAACGAATCGAAAAATCTAGATAGTGATGTGAAACGTGACACAATGGGAAATTGTGGTGATTTTTCCGAGAATAGGTACTTAAGGCGTGCTATATGGCTACAGTGTTGATGAAAGATTCGGTCGAGGTTAGTAAAAGAATCGTGAGATTGTGCACGCAATATCCAAGGACGATCATGCAGCTAAGATAGTCGAACTGTGAAACAATAGTGATGAGCCGGCGAGTGACTTACCATTGTAATAACAGGCAAAGGAATGTAGGACAGAGACTGGTGGTAATGGTAGAAATTAATTGTGGGTCTCACATGGTCATTTGTAACTCATAATTTTATGATAATAAAGAGTATTTTAACGACTTGCGACTTAAGTTTCGTGTGTCGCAAGACGTAAGTGTTTCAGCGTTCGCAAAGTTGAACACAAAATGCATTCACATAAAGTAGAATTTAAAATGTTCCAATAAAAGGTTTCGATCGGTAGCCTAAAAAACAAGTTGTTAATTCGTCTGTATTAGTATGTTATTTCAGTTCACTTTTCTACGTACTGAAACTGTTTCGGTTCCCGCTTATAACATTTAATACATTTTCATCTCGTACACAACTCCGCACAGATTCTTTTGCTTCCTTGGTACATTCCTTTACTTTAAATTAAATTCTACTTTGCATTATTTCGCCATGAATAAAATAGAATGTAAAAAGACCGTCAAATTGTAGTTTAAGAGTAAAACTTACTATGAAACAGAGGACTTGTTGGAAGTTGTTTCATAATTACTTTATATCGGTAACCATTAATTTATAACTACTAATTAGTGTATTGTTAAATCTATTTTTAAGCTGTAATATAAGGAAATTTGTCCAAAACGATGTTTAAAATACAGGTGTACATTTACTTAGTTTAGGCATCGCAATTACACATTAGATGCTAATATTAAAATTTATAGCTTTACTATGAAGAATGTATAATTTAGATTACCTGCTTAATTCTTATTCTTATAGCTTTTTTTTTAGGTTTGTTTTACTTGATTGTATTAGATTAAATTATATTGAAATAAATGTATCTTTATCTTTTATTTACATTTTGTCATAAGAGTTTGATCTAAATGAGGTTTAATTCCAAACTCTTCAAATAACTAAATCGGAAATTAAGTATGCATAAACAAAATAGGTATTCTTCGATTACATCGTAGGATATATTAATTTCTATGATAAGCTTTGAAATGTACTGCTATTATGAAATGAAAAGCTCATTATAATAATAGACCGATAGTTGGATGATATTAGAGATCACAATGAGGAATGTGATAATTCCAGATCATTCCAGTTATTACCAGTTTTACAGAGGAGCCAGGTGCGCAAGAGCCGATCATTTAGCTAAATTGTACTTGTTTCCGATGTTTCTTGTGAATTCTTTTTGCCGCCATTATCGTAATTCAAGGGTTAGGAATGCAGCTGCAAATCCGACGCAATTGACGATTGCCTGTTATAGTTAAGTGTTTCTTTCTTTGCGGTTTGTGTCCAAGGAATAGAATGGTGGAATTTTAAAATTATTTGTAGAATTATGTTATTGCTTGACCACTTTCATTAATGACAATACTTAAGTCTTTTCACGGTAATCGGTACAGTCGGTTAAAATTACTAGTTTATTTTGAATATACAGGACAGGATGTCTTTAAAACTTAAAATAAAACTTAAGTGGTACGTCTACTTATACAGACAAGATTTTTTTTACCTTTCTGCAACACAGCGCATTTTTTTTTAATAAATTTTCGAGCATTTTTGTACAAATAACAGGCATGGCGTAATCACATTATATCAGGCTGTGACCAAGTGCTAATCTTTTCAATTAGTCTGTATAAGTACAAAGAGATAAAAACAGATAAGAAACTAGTCCAGTCTGTACCTACATATCTGTACAGGATGTATGAAAACGATCCTACCATATTTTAGCAGGTGGGAATGATAACAAAGAACCCATAAAAATAAAAAAAAATTTGGTTTATTAAAAAATTCATTAAAATCCGCGTAACGAAATATGACCGGACTTCTTTGTTATACTCTATATAGAAAGCACAATAATAATTAATATAAATTGTTTGAAATGGAAAATAGGCGCACGTAATGGAAGCAACAAACAACGGGTGTTAGGATGATATTCCTAGTAGTATATCTACTACTATATTAACAAAATGCTTTTAGCTGCTTTACATTGAAATGGAAACAAATTATTATAACCATAAGAAATTATTTCAGTTTATTTCAGTTGTGTAAAGCGCAAGCAAGATATTAGTTTAGTAATTAGTTTCGGAAATTCACGCAGTTACCGTTGTACGTTACACCATTGACAATTACAAAAATTAGCTTCCATTCCGCGGCAATGTAAATTGAGCCTTGTTTAATCAAATAATCAATAAGGCAGATAAAGTAATATCGAGAAATCGATACGGATATCGAGTTAATCAAAGTAGCTGCATAGCAAAGCAAAAAAGTGATGGGAAAGGGAACATGGTCATTCGAGCCCGATATGTGTGTATAAGTGACCTATTTTCCCATACTGCTGTAGTGACTGACGGTGTAGGTAGGGATTCAGGAAATGAGTAAAAGATAAAAAAACGATAATATTATTAAAATCTATATATGTGGCAATGATGACGACCTCGGTGGCCTAACGAAGGCGCTGGATTATTTTTTAAGGTGCCAAATGACGGGATGGACAAATCGTGCGCCTGATGGTAAGCGTGATTGTCTGGCACATATATCAATTCAAAGCAAACGATGGAAAAAGGCAGTGTTATACAAACAACACTCAAAGTTTAATGGCGTTGGATTAAGTTGCATACTTCATATTGTCAACAAGACTAATGGGGCTTACTGTGGTGTGTGTGGTCATTACATGATAAGCAAGCATTTTGCTACTAATGTCGGTTAATAATGGAGTCGTTAGATATAGGACATAGATAACCTAAAGGTGCGTAGGAATTAGTGAAGTGGTACCGTTGTGGCACCAGTGCAAATTTTCTTACAGCGAACTTGCAGCGCCAAAGTCGCGCGTCAATAGCGCTACATTTGTGTGACCAAGATGAATGAAAATAAAATTGGAGATTATATGGAACAATTTAATCTCCAATTACGTACGTATCTTACAGTATGGGATAACTTCTGCTAGTTATTCTAATCGACTAGAAAAGAAAAAAGCGTGGGAAGATTTATAAAAGAGTGACAAAATGTAATATGCTTTATTGTACGCTTCAAGCGAAAAATCTCTTGTAGACTGTTAAGTATAAAGTATTCTCAATATGCAATAGTGCGTTAATCATGACGTCATTGGTCATGCAGATGACTAATGACGATCATAATAATCATCTGTCGTCATCCATTGGAAATAATATCTTCGGACCCTAGTCCGAAGATGTGCCGACCAATTGGATGAACAATAGGTATTTTTTGGACTGCGTTCCTGAAATGGATTTTTGGATAGATACTGCAGATTTTTTAACAGTTTTACCTTACAATACGACCTCTCAGGACGACATGGAATCTTCAATTTTAAATTTCAAAACAAAACTCCTATCATCGAAATTCTGGTTCTTAATACGTGACTTTCGTGCCTCTGATAGACGCAATTAATTGGCCTCAAGGCCAGGAAACGAAAGACATTCCTAGGTTAAGGTGTACAAGATTAACTTCGAAATGACTGGATAAACTTGATATAAGAAACTGACGCTAGAATTTGAGAACATCCGACTAAGTTAATTAGTTTTGTAATTCGTCATTAAAAATGTAACTGTAATTAATATCATAGAACTTTTTTAACCGACAGTTAACAGGAATAATGTTTACAAATATGTATGCACCGATTTAGGCGATAAAATATTTTTTGATAGTGTATATTCTCGTCCAAATTTGTTAAAATTAAAAAAATGTTTCCAATAAAAAACGATAAACTTAAAACGATTCTAAAGTCTTAAAACCTTGCATTACCGTCGATAAACAAAAATTATACTGCAGAGGCAATAATCATTATATTGCTATCAATTTGTTTTACTTTCCATGAAAGTCACAAAGACATCGAAACAAAAGCGAGTGAGCAAGAGCTGGGCAAATAAACAAAGGAAATGCAGAGATACCATTTACTCGTAAAATAATATCACCACAAATAAACACACTGGCAACCGCAACAGCGCAGTAAAATATCCGATTACTACTAAAGTTGAGTTAAAAAGAGCGTAAAACTCTGTCTTGATAAACGAGCGGAACGAAGTGGCTGCTGTGACGAAAGTCGGACCTAAATTTAGTTTTAAAACTAGAAATGACCGTGAAAAACCCCTTTGATGTGTTGCATGCGTGGGTGGTAGTCCATTTCATAAAAGTATATAAAGTGGGCATGTGTGGGTATTTGTAAAAGTATGTAAAGTGGGCACCAAGCTGTTACACGACCCAGTGCTGACCACAAGTATTCTCTAAGAAGAGTGTTTAAGCTACAGATCGCCACGCTACCCCAATGTGAACTTTCCTCTTTACTCGTTTTCCAGGGGTTGTGAACCTTACTCGACATGCTGGTTTCATCACGAAACATTTATACATGCTGCTACAGGATCGAACCGGCGCGTGACGACTTCTAAACTAAGTAGCAACTGTTTCATACTAGGCTACCACCGCTTCCCTGTGCGGTAGAATAGACACAGGTCGACGTAAACACCCACAAAAAAATAACGCATCGAAACATGTTTACAAAAACGGAAAGATGACAAAAAAAAGTTTATTTAACCTATTTAATTTACCATATTCAGTGATATGTTCACACTTATTTGCAATATTGATTTTTTAGCGCAGTTTAGTTGTTGAAGTCTAGACCGTTAATAGTACTTATTTAAATGCAAGTTGAAATTGAAAAGAGTTATTACTAATTTACAGTATTTAAATTTGAATTTTTAAATTTGTTTACTGTCGAGGTTATAATTTTCTTTGGAAATGACTTTGTTGTCTTCACCCATTTTCTATGTTGGTGGTTATACACTAATTACAGTGAAAAAAAAGAAAACATTAAGGTTCGAGACAAAGTGAGCAACAATAGTAACGCCGCAAAAAATTGGTTTTTTTTATGCACACACTTATAGGGAAACCCTGTATTGCGGGTGCCATGGACACACACATGGATAACTACAAATTACACCCAAAAATAAATACAGTAAATTATACCCAAATTCACGAGAGAAACAAATGTAGGCCGTACAAATATTTCTCCCGGCCCGGGAATCAAACCCAGGACTTCTGCGTGGCAGTCCAGTATGGTAACCGTTCGGCCACGGAGACAGTTGATAGTTAGTTGATAGTTAAACTTGTTTTGTAGAATAATGTCTTCACTGCCGGATATTTTGCAAACTTTTGTTGAATTATATTAAAACAAACTTATGAAATAACTGCCAAAGTTTCTAAACTCATGAAAAATGTTTCAAAATCAAAATATTAAACAGAACGAGAATGAGAAATTTGAATGATTAACGAGAGGTCATTGAATTCTGTGGCAATGTAAAAATCATAACCGGAGTTAATTGTTCAGATTTAGAAACGGGATATTATGAAACTGCAGTTCTATGTGGAAGCAGTAACGGACTACGCACAAAAAGTTATTTAAAAACCAACATCAAAAAGTCATTTAATACTGGCTTATATCACAAATAATTAACAACCGTCTCTTCTGCAAGATAATGACAAAGAATAGATATGTATTAGTAAAATGTTTCATTTTATTGCTAATTTCGTAAAAAATAAATTCTTTGCAAATCGCATCTGCTTGTCTGTGGCACCTTAGCGTAAATTGGAAAATCCTTCGTAAATGAAAAGATAAGTTTTAAAATTTAAATTAACAATTTCTACTAAAGTTCACCGTACGGTGGTTTCCATTAAAGTTATATATAACTCGTTAATTACTTTACCATCACAGTGAATTGTGACCATGGGATGTGTAAAGAGCCCAAAACGTTGGTTTATTTGAAAAAAAAAACACACAAATAAGAGCCATCCATCCCTGGCAACTCATCAGGTAAATGGGATTTATATCACTTTTAAATATCAACTCCCGCTTGCGCTGAAATCACAAATCAGAAAACTGAAATAGTACAGCGCCAACAACTGACCTGTGTGAACGTCTCCGTATATTCCAAAAATATTCTGTATTTATTGTAATAAAGATAATATCTTTAACAATGGGGTTCCATTCGGTGGTGTTGGAAAAAACAGCAAAACATCTATCTAATTACAAAACAAACGGAATTACATTTCATCGATAATTGAATTAAATATGTAATTTTGCAATTTTCGTCCATTATAGCAAGGCTCAAATTAAACTGGTCGATTTGAAGTGAAACAATTGACAACATCCGTCAACTGTTTCGAATTCAGACTGGCCAATCGGAGCGCAGTTGTCACGGCAATGATTTGGCAGACTAGTTTTCAAACAAAGTAAATGACATTTCGTTTCTATATCTGGTTATATACTCGATGGTTTTGGATAAAACTGACATACCTTGAGTGGTAAGCGTTTTAGATGAAATAGTGTAGTTGTCTAAGAGATCAATTTTAATGTCTGACTCGGTAGGTCATTATCACTTACAGCGTGACAAAAAGCGGGGAGTTATAACTTTGAAGCCTATGTCTGTGTGTCTACTTGTCTGCGGCACGTAGTTACCAAACGGATGGTCTGATCGGAATGGTTTCTTCCGATCTTTTTGATGAACATACGCTTTTTGATGAGAACTGAACCAAACTATATTATGGCGTACAATAAACATGGAAATATTCTAAGTTTTGGTCCAGTTAATTAAAAAAACCGACTTTGTAATTTGACATTCTTTTTTAGATCTATATGGTCGAAGAGTTCTCGAATGGCGACTGGTTGATGACTGCTCGTTGTGGTGATCTTTGTAGGAGGCCTATGTGCAGCAGTGGCCGTCTTTTGGCTGAAATAGCTGTAATGGTGATAGAGTGTAACCATAATCTTTAAAGTACTTAATTAACTGTTACATAAATCCTCGGCATCACTATTCTAAGCAACAAAATAATCTCGACAAGACATGCTCTATTGATCGCATAGAAACTACACACTTTTCACTTTCAAATATCAGATTACTAAAGCTCTAATCCTGCGCGTTCATACATAACAGTCATTAGCATATTGCTTTCATACAACTACGTCATCAAAACTAGTTCTCAGCATTTCGTTTTGGTATTTACTATAATTATTATCTCACGAAGTCCTAAATAAGGCTTAAGAATTGCATTTGCAACTAGGGACATCGTGTTGGTGCTATACTACAGACCTAAATTGTGCTTCAGGAAGTCTTAAGTTATTCATATTAATTGTATGCAAATTTTGGGACGTAAACTTATTTCATAATAGGTTTTAACCCACTCAATTACGCGCATTACACCTACGATTTTTACTCGAATAAATAACTATAAACACAATGTAAGGGTGCAACGTAACACAGTGGCCCATTGACAGTATTCGTTACTTTCTCTGTCAATAGTGTTGTATCTTGTGTATTGTTATCGATACAATAAAAAGTTACTCCCTGTGCTCACGGGTCTTAATAAGATTGGGTACGTGAGCCACGTGAGAGCGCACGAGCGCCACCAAAAGCAGAGCTGAAGCAGTTGCCGTGGCCGAAAACGGTCAGGAGCAAAAAAACGTTTTTTTTAGCAAGTGCATATCAATTGGTTTCTTTATATAGTCTATTACAGCACTAATAATGGATGTGACATTCTAATTTGATGAAAATGTTTTATCCAAATCACAACGAAGAACATGAAATTCCGTCCAATTAAATAACTCTGTGTCAAAATAGTAAATTCGTTGCGTTGGTCATATTTTATATTTATCAAGTTGGTATTAATAGGTACATTAATTAGTTAAGGAATAACGTAACGGAGTTTATTTTAAATTTAAAAAATCAACGATTTTAAGGTCAAGTTCAGTGTTTACGTGAAACCGTATACTTTTACTATGTCGACTCTTAATGAACACACTGGAATAAGTAACAAAAATTTTATGAAAGTATTTTTTGGACATGGCTATTTTGGCGTTAACATAATAAAAAAAGAGAATACAAATTAGTAATAAAGTAAACATGAGATATATCGACCAAGAATTTTCGAAAATAGAAAATTCTTCATAATATTTTTCGAGGAATGCTTTGAAAAAATATGATACAGAAAAATATAGAAAAATGTTTTTTTTTCTTCAATACGGATTTCTTTCCATGACCCTGTGCTGCCACACACCGCAATGTTTAAGGACATAGTAAACACACAAAATACAAGGTATGTATTGTCTACGTCCTTAAACATTCACACCCATAACCAATCGATATAGATAAATCGATAAGAGCGTAACACTACTCGTCACGCGTAGGCGTTCAATCAACGGATCAAAAACTATTAATACCGACTATTGTTCGCTTAACGAACTTTTACTAGCGAATATAAGATGAAAGTTCGCTAATGTTTGCGTTTTAACTCTGTAATAGATATTATCTAAAGCTATCACTCAAGACGATAGAATAGTGTAATAAATAGTGCTATTTAACTATGCTATGTCAACAACACAATGAAAAGTAATCTACCCGTTATCATAATAAACATTCTACTTAGTTTTAATCTTTAGGTGTTGAAAAAAAAAAAGAATATAATTAGTGCTATTCATAGATATTTCCTATATCTATGGTGCTATCCGTCATTGATGATCTCTCATTGGACCAATTTACCACATTTTCATTATATTTATGTCATAAATTAATTCGATTTTTTATTTTAAAGTGTACATTACTTGATTATCCAATCGGTTATCGGTGTTGTGCAAAATACGATAAGATGTTTACATTTTCTAGATAGTGTTTCATCTCGAAATAGCGTTTGTTTATTGGACATTTTGCGTTTTATTTCATATTACTAATGATTAGGTTCTACCTAACGTGGTGCATAATTTCATTAGTAATCCAAGCTGATGCTGTACTCCATTTATTCATTCTCGAGACACTTTACAATGGTATAACAACTATATTTTTCCATTTTGTTTCGAAACTATTGCGCACTGTAATTCGGAAATCTTCCCTGCAAAACTACTTGGCCTCCCAAAACCCATTATCCTAGTTTTTTTTTTGTGTTGCCATATTTTCATTTTACTGTTACAAACAGCATTACAGTTCTATGCCAATTTATACATTTATATTCGATAGTTAATTGCCATCTATTTACTCTCTTACTATTATTTATTTTAGACCCATTTGTAAACCTAAGAGCCGGTTTACACGACAAGGGTCTAAGGGTGCCATCAAATTAGACGCTTGCAGAAACGCAGCAAGCTGTTACTAATTTTCTTTTCGTAGATACGCAAAAGGGTTTGGTGGACACGGGTACTCTGCAAGGCAAGGTGGAAGACGTATAGTTATCTTCGGTCAGACGCATCATTCGACCTCTCCTCAGTCGTAGCGACTATTCGTTCCACTGAATCAAGGAGAGGAAGGACGAGTGCATGCGCTTGCGTTTGCGCGGACGTTTGCGCACCTTAAAATATCCTGCGTAATTGACCGCTTCCGTTTTATTCGACTCCGATGTCGATAGATAGATAATTTTCTTATAATGTCCATGCAGTGGCGTCACTAATTTGAGCTTCTAATTCGAGGGCGTACTAACGCTTATGTCATCTGCACCAGACCTAACTGTTTCGCCAGCGTCAATGTTGTGTTGCTTGAATCCATGGTAACCCGAAATTAATTCGATTGTCAACTTGACAGCGTTGATTCCTTTCAATGCCATTTAACAGATAAGTTGTTTTACTGCGGTCGTGTCCTTTGGTGGACTTTAGTAAACGACACTCAGAAGACATTCTTTATTATAAATAACTTACAAGTCCGATTTAAAAAATCTGAGTTGTGTACAGGTTGTATATCGACGACTTTGCAATGACAAAGTAACATTTTAAGACTACACGGTTTGCAGAAAATGATTTACCACTACTTGCAGGTTTCTTATCACGATGCGACTTATTTTTATTGAAGTGTGGTAGGAGTGAGTGAAAATAGTAACGCCGCAAGAAATCGACATTTGGGTAGTCGTCTACAGCGAAAGTGGGTAGAGTGTTTGATATGTCTGTTCTCAAGATTGTCAATTATATAAGAAGCATGTACCCGTTCGGAAATACACTCATCAAAAGTGACTAGGGATCAAACCTTAGACTATGGAAACTTCCATCCTCTAAAGGTCAAACACGTTTAATGTGCAATAAAGAATATTTCATTCCTTCATTGATTGACATTTTCGCCAATTACTAAAAATAAGGTTTTATAATTTTTGTAACGCCATTGGTTTCTTTCGTCAATTTAATAAATAAATAAGTAATTTAATAAATTCATATATTTATATATATCATTATTTAATTTTAATAGGGTAATCAAATAATTAAAAAATATACCGTGATCTCTAGACAAGTGTGATTTGGTAAAATTACAGGCACATGGGATTTGTCAACTTACGTCTCAGGTTGATGGGCTCGGTGGCAATGCCCCTCAGATCTCTGCGATTTAAAGCTCTGAGTGGCACTGTAACTGCTATGGACAAGCGTGTCGCTTACCGCCTGGTGGTGGCACGGGTTGTCCATCCCGTCACTTGGTAACATAAAACTTTTGATGTGTGTATATAAGAAGTCATACCGTGGTCAAAACCAGGTAACTATAGGTTACAATGCTTTCAGAATGCAGCACATACGACTGTATCCTAAAGCGTAGGAATACATATGATGCGTGTAGAATGATGATGAAATGAATATGACTATTAGTATTTTTTATTTTATTTCTATACTCATGGACATATTTAGGAACGCTAAAAACAGGTTGAATTATGATAAAATGCTAATACTATGGACTACTGGCCATTTTATCAGAACGTTTAATTTGAAAAAAGAATGACTTCAATCGTATTTTGATTTCGATTAAACATTCTGGTATATCGATACCAGAAATATCAATTAATGTAAGGGACAAACTACGGTTTTTCAGAAAAGCTAAAAAAAATATTTTATTTTATTAAATCTATCTATAACTTTTTACTGTCTGCTCCAATTTTGATTGTGTTTAGAGCAAAGTTTCTTAGAATTTCCTCTTCTTTCATGATATAAACGAAAGATTTAGGAACGCCCAGTGCCCAGCCTTAGATTATAAACAGATGTTTAATTGTGCCTCACGTTACTAATATTTAATGTGCAAACCGTCGTGCATAGTGTAAGCAAGAATAGAAATAGAAAATTATACGTAATTCTATTGTAAAAGATCCTTTAACGGAGTAACGTAAGACACAACTAAACATCTTTTTTAATGTAAGGGACATGCTATATTAAACCACTGAGCATTCCTAAATTTTAATAATACCAATCGATAGAGCGGGAACTTCCGAATCCAATGATATTAACTAATTTTCAACAAAGTGTCACTTACGATGCTTACTACTATATTACTATTACTATGATATTGATACTTTTGGTATATGTAGCCAATGGCTCATACGTATGTGGTTATCATATATTTTATAAAGTTCCTTTAAATAGCATGTCCATGAGCGTATTTCATATAAGTAAATACAGTTAACGTGCCAATAATAACATACTTTCTTAGTTTATAAATCAACTAGTCTTCGACCGTGACTTTTCCTGTTCTGTATTTACTTTCCCCACTGCTCTGTTTCTATCATCCATAAAGATTTAGAAATCTAGAACTATGGTCGTAAATCATGTTCCAATGGTAATTTCGTGTTGTTGTTAGCGACAGATCGGTGATAGTTACTGATAAGGTAAAAATCTAGAGAGATTGAATACTAACTTGTCAGGAGAAAATGCAGCTTGGCCTCGTGTGGCTTAAGAGACAATTTGTATTAAACAATTTTAATATTTATTCAATCTTTAATACAGTAATTAATACTTATAATAACGATATTATTTTCTACTTATTGCGTACCGTTTTAAAAGCAAAGGGTTACGCGAATAAGCTACATTAAATAAACCAATTTTAATGATTCATAACGCTAGCGCAAGCCGGTGGCCAAGAAATAAATTAATCAAGATATATTATTACAATTGAAATAAGGTATAAATTGCATTACCCTGTCTCAGAGAATTGCAATTTATACCTTATATAAATTGAAATAGCATAAAATATACATTGATAAATTTAATGTCCTCTGTCTTGTCTTCCGCCGGTTTGCGCTGGTCCTTCGAGACATAGAAGATTCAAGACGATCAAAACATATTTGACTATTACAGACGACACCATACAAATAAAAAAAAGCGAAACAGAAAAAAATTCATTAAAACATTCACACATAGGAAGTACATAAATAATTACAAAACAAAATTACAAACAATACTAAAATTAATTTTAAATATATAAACAAAGTCGGGACACTAAGGGTCGTATTCTAGAACTCTACTCAATGCTCAAGTCAGGACTTGAGTATGATTCAAAGCACTAGAAATCATACTCAAGTCCTTGCCATTAGGGTCGTATTTCCAGTGCTTGAAATCATACTCAAGTCTGTTCAAATCCTGACTTGAGCATTGAGTAGAGTTCTGGAATACGACCCTAAGTGAGTTCAAGAGAACAATATACCCACAAAAAATACGAAAGCGAAAAAAAACAACCAGTTTTTCTGATTCGTTCTGTCTATTTCCATGACTTTTTATATTTCATTTTTATGATGACAATGCACTAAACATACATAGACATTTGGTCACGAAGTCTCCAAACCATCCATTTTGAGGAGCAATCATTTCTTACCCAAGAAGAATATTCTTATTAGACATCTTTAAATAAATATACCGTTAGTTTCTATTGCAAGCACCAGTTAAATATAATTTTGAAACTGATCTCATCTCGTTAATCAAGCATTGCACAACGTGTTGTTATTGTTGTTGCATGTTGCCGATTGTAGCTTCGGTGTGTTGCGCGCGCATCCCAGTGTCGTCACTCAAGACCTCGTCGTGAGCCGCACTTTCACGTGCTGTATGCTACGTAATTAATTAAAGTGTACACAGACTTACGCTTTGGGAGAAAAACGTGCGGTCAGTTACTTTAGTTGTTCATTGAGTTTCGCAACGTGCGCCTATAAGAAAGCGAAATTACAGGCCGTATGGTTTTAGGTTTCGAAAGACTGTTATACATCATTCCGTGGGTACCGTGATGAATGAAAGCTACTAAAAACAAGAAAGGCCCTAAAATGGCGCCCTGTGGAAGTTATACTAGCTTGATATAGTCTAGCTCAGCATTGTGGAAATATAAGAATTATAGCGGTAATTCCCGCTGGAAGGAAGGCGTTGAGTCTGGGTCTCTGACCATTCTCTAGTCAAGCTGGTTCTAGTCAACCAATGGCGTTTAAGGGCTATACCTATCACATTTTTATTACATACATGCCATCACAAAACAAAAAAATGGTCGAAAGTTTTCGCAATCGCTACAACATTGGAAACTAAACTTTATCGGATCTAAAATTGCGTATGTTCGTTTTTTTTTTTTTCAACCAAAAGCAACGTTTCGAATTCTTTACAGGACCCAGCTGACTCATGTCTACTTGCGTTAAACTAAAGTACGTCTTAAATCAAAGCTTACAATGCAAAGTCACTCTTAATACTATGTGTTAAGAGTGTCTTGTAAATTCAAGCATTGGTTTAATGTAATTGCAAGTGGATATAAGTGTTTCAATTCCAATAAAGAATGCTCAACAAAAACAAGGGACGAGTCTAGCTACAATCTCAGCTTGCTAACAAACTTGTTGTTTTGGAACTGGCAAGACTTTAACTTCGCGGATAGTAGATACTAATGTTTAATATAAACCTTACGGTCTACAGAGAAGGTCGCCTGACATAATCATGATTTACAAACAAATAATCACGCGTGATCTAAAGACTGCGTCAAGGAACGTGACGCAACTGGTCTTTGTACGACTAATTTGTTCATCGTCGTGTTTAACAGACAACTGTAAAGTGATAAGAATTGAATATATTTCTTATGATGTGTTCACATCATTATTTTAAGTTTTAAAGAGTGATGATGCCAGTAAGAAAACAATATGACGAAAGCTAGACATCATAATGTAATACTATGGTTGGGAAGGCGATCGGAATAAGTATTCAAGAGACATAAACAAAGCGGTGCATCTAGAATTTTATTAAAATGCCTAAATTATTTACATAGAAAACATTTCGCACCACAAAATAGAATAAAAAAAAACGTATGTGGCATCAATCACCAACTATACATAATATTACAAAATTCTTTTTGATATGAAAAATGGAACATTTATTTTATTTTGTCAGTTTCCAAAAGTGTTACTTTCTGAATTATTATCACTTTATGACTGAGGGTGCGTTTTGCAATTAACATTTGTGGGCTATTTATTTTAGTTTCACAACATATACAGTAATAGTTTCACTCTAAATGGACATGATGGCACCTTCATTTGGTTTACGACTGAATGTAAATGGACATCGAATGTGTCTGAAAGTATTTTTGGCAACAGCAACGGGGGCAAAGGCCAGATGGTATAAATTGAAATTTATTGCAGTTTTAAAAAAAATATCGAAAGATATCGTGGATTTTTGAGTTGTGAAATATTCAGATGACAAGATAGCACTTTCTCTCGCGCCTGCGTAGCCAGTGCCGACCCGGACGCGCGGCGCATTGTTTTTGTTGTTAAATGCGATATTATTATTGTACGAAATTGAAAGTCAAGTTGTGCTATACTTGGTGAAAAATCGAAAGCAAATTGCCGACAGCTTGGTTATGTTTAACTACTTAAGCATTAAGGTTACTATGTCTTATTGGTGCACTTTCGCTTTTGAAGATAACGTAAACGCAGGTGTTTGCGTATTTTACTATATATTTCAGTAAGAGGTTGTGACATCATATCGTTTTGGTATGTGGTCGTAAAGTTTGTGTTCATTTAACTTTATATTGAAATTCGATGTTTAGGGTGTAAATTAAAGGGACTTTTATTGAGTAACAACTTCTGATAATCTATGTATACATTGCTTTTGAAACAAATAGTGCATAGGTAGTACTATGTACGTAGGCTAGTTACCTAATTTACTTCTAGTTATCGAAACCTATTTGAGTCAAACGTCCATTGACTATAAAAAAAAATACACAACAGTATTGGGTTTACCAACCTAAAAACAAAAATTTTGTAATATCACTCGTTCAAGTCGAGAAAATCACTTTTGAAAATAGATTAAAAAAGAAAGTGAAAATAGAAAGAAAACTCACCCTCTCGCAAGGTGGTGGAGCTGCGTCCACCTCCGTATAAATACATAGAGTGGACTTCCTCGATAAGGAATCGCTGGCGAGACTGCTGGAACTGGAGCCCGTGGAGAACTTCATCGTGCATCAAGTCACGTCCAGCTGCACATCTATGTGGTGTTGCCAGCACATCACACAGGTGCCGCCACCTGCTCAGTTTCTACGGCGTTGCCAACTCTCGATCTGTTTCTGCTGATGCAGGTGTTTCAAGCTAGTCCAGATAACTAATATAGTCAATTGCCAGGTGTTCTCGTGTTGAAATAAGCTGGTGTGAGTGACAGTCAGCGAAGTTATGGGTTGAGCCTGTAACAAAAGACAATTCTAGGTTAGCTTTTTTTAATTTATCGGCTTAACAAAAGGTACTAACAGCAGCATACCAAGCTACACATTGACGGATCTTGTTCCGTTGCTGTTGAAGCAATATTTGAACAAAAGTGTATAGTTTCATGTTGACTATAGGTTAGTACTTTACGACTGCAGACAGCTTCAAATATTCTTAACCCTTTAACCGCCAATGAGGCTTTAAAACGTCCATGAAACCCTTTAATTTTCAATTGAAATTAATAAATAAATATTAAGATATTCCTTGACTTAGTACAATTGAATTAATATAAGGTGGAAATTCATAACATGTCACATCCATCACTACATAAGCTTGGCATCTAGGAAAGGGAACTAGCTAGTGTCGGTCAAAAGCTTAATTATACTTAAGAAATTACCATGACAACATACGTAAGATAAATATAACAGAATAAACCGATGTACAACGGGTGACCGTATTACACAATAGGATACAAAATAAAAAAATCAAAGATAATTATGTGCCAGATGACTACATCAATTACCTGGTCTCAAACTAGGGAATTCAGGTTAAGAAACGCTGGTGTTACCTGAGATTTCAGGGTTAATAAATATGGAAATCTTTGGTAAATATGAACTTTATTTGTAATGAATATAAGTTGATTACATTTTTATCGTTGATTACAAAAGTTACAAAAGTTAAAAACATTTGAAGTTCAGTGTGTCGACAAGTTATTTAACAATTTTTAATCTAAATACCTTATTCTTTGGTGCAACGTTGTTAGCATAAAAATTACACAATGCAATGTGATTGCGTGTTTTGTAGCAAAATGTTGAAATCAAGGATTTAATATTTAGATAAGAAATGATAGACGGTCGGAATCCATTAGTAAAGACGGAGGTTATTTTTAGATCAATAAAGATTGTGACTTCGAAATATCGATCAGAAAGGTGAAATATGAAGGTTGCTTTAGATTTCTGAAGTGCGAACCTATTATTAGCATAATGTACGTATATACTGCCTTTCAAAAATAATGGCTCAATACAAAATAGTTCACTTTTCATTAATTGCACAGCTGTATTGAGAATGTACAGATTCTGAGAGCCTTCTTACGCATTCAACAGAAGATTGTAAGGGCGCGTTGCCTGCATTATGTCTTGACGATAGACAGCCGTGCAGTTTAAAGTGTCGTGACTTGTATGTTTCAATGAAGTTCACATGTAGTAAACCACGATTAATTGTCGTTCATGAGTTTTTTGACGTTACGATGACAGACTGTCGTGATAGTGGAAAAAGTTAGAACGACAGTCGTCTGACGGTAAATAAAACGTCACGATAAAAATGTGACGATAGATAATCGTAACTTCAAACGATTTTGTCGTGCAAACGATAAAGCGGCTGCCGTGATCCAATAAATTGTTGTTACGATCTAGTGGGAACAGCTAGACACGACAGTCGTTCAATGATAAGATTAACTTCCACGACACAATCACGACAGATAGTCGTGATATGGGAAAAGGCTAGACGCGACAGTCGTCCAGCGATAAATGAAACGTCGCGACGTAATGGGAACGCGCCCTAAAGGAATTCCAGCTTTTTGGTTGAAATCAATATTTATGTAGTTAAAGATCAAA
The DNA here is from genome assembly GCF_003589595.1 of Hyposmocoma kahamanoa. Lineage (NCBI taxonomy): Eukaryota > Metazoa > Arthropoda > Insecta > Lepidoptera > Cosmopterigidae > Hyposmocoma > Hyposmocoma kahamanoa. Next base: position 4,829,877 of record NW_020653945.1, read on the forward strand.
TTGGCTTAAAAAGTTATTATGTAATAATGATATAATGAACGATGATGTAATAAAGAAGTCATATCGAAATTAATTTCACGGCTCAAAGTTTATGGGTTAAGTTTATTTAACACCTTTCTTCACACTGATCTACTCATAACTAATATAATCCGTTAGGGGGTCAGGTATCTTAGAGCATTGTTGGTATTATTTTTCTATAATCAAGACACCGAGATTACCTTTTGGTTAAAATAATTACGTCACAACTTTTACCCCGATTCGATTCGAGCCTCAGTTATTCAAATATCTTCCTGAAGGTTTTGTTCCACCTTTTAAAAATAGGGTCAGGATTGCACCTGACTTCTTACTACGTGTCAGTACCGTGTCCATACTAAGCGTGAGTTATTTTTGGACTTCAACCTCAGCATACCATAAATCGCAAGTGTAGCGATGCAATCGCGCGTTTGTATAGATACAGTCGCGCGCTTGCATCGCGTTTGTATCGAAAGAAAATAAACGTATATTCAGCGTAACAGAATTCAAACAAAACAGATAATTCACATTAATCATTACATATATCTATAAGCTGAAACGGATCCAACTCAGCATATATTACAGCTCGCCTGCTGTAACGCTGGTTTTCATTTGGAACCGCTTTTACAAAATGAGATGGCACGTAAGTACAAGTGTGGTTAACATTAAAATTATAAAATGTAACTTAAATATTAACTAAAAACAAGTAGAAAAATTACTAGTAGGAATTATTACATGACTTACTTAACTCTCACAAGGTACGGCTGGTATGTATAGTTGAGTCTCTTTTAGAGCATACCTATACTGTGTCCATACTAAACATGTCATTGTGTTTTCTATAGGCTCCGACCTAAAAGGTAATGACTCATAGAAGTATTGTTTTGTTAGCTTTAAACATCGAGTATATAAACAGAAATAGAGACGAAATGTCATTGAATTTGTTTGAAAACTATTCCGCCAAATAATTACGGTGACAACTACGCTCAGGTTGGCCAACCCGAATTCGAAACAATTGACGGGTGTCGTAATTGCTTGACTTCAAAATGACTAGAAAAATAAAATAAAAAAATAAAAAATAAATACGGTATATTTTTGGAATATACGGAAACGTGCATACAGGTCAGTTGTTGGCGCTGTACTATTTCAGTTTTCTAATTTGTGATTTCAGTGCAAATGAGCTAAGGTCCATTTGCGTGACGACTATTTCTGGTTATATACTCGATGGCCATAAATTATCCGATTTTAACTTCAGAATTGGAAATATGACTAATTTCTTCTGGAACTTCTGGAATCACTCACAAAGTACTCATTGTGGTAACAATGAGGAAAACAACAAATTCACAAGAATATCACTGACCTAGCGGTTTACATTGTGGATAAGAAACAAAAAGTCTCGGGTTCGATTCTCGTTATTATTACAGGAAACTAACTTTTCTGATCTGGCTTCTTGAGTGACCTCAGAGTTATAGCACGAGGAATTTAGGTAATTGGTGCAATTGTCTGGCACTTATTTATCAGTCTTGTGTTCTTTTAGATATCAAGAGACGAGAGAAATAGCGATGCGCTATTACGAATGATTTCAATATTCGACTCGTTAGTAATTACTAATCGTGTCATTCGACTGACAAATTAGTACTCTAGTAATTTTCGTATTCGAATGGTCTGAACGATCATTCCATGCGCAATTCCTTAGAGCATTTCTGCCCAGCTCTCTCTGCAGTGGCGGATTTGCCCTAAGCCAGATTTTAGGGGCGGCCAATCGTGACAAAAAATTCAAACTCAAAGTACATAAATATTCTGCAGGTTCTAAGTATTCTAAAGGCATCGTATAACTATAATCTTCCTAAATCACTTTCGTATATTTTATGTACAAAATATAGATATGTGACATAACTATAATGTAATGTATAATCACTACATCACTAGATATATTATCACAACCGCGTCTGTCTGCTTGTCTCATCGCGATAAACTCAAAAATTATTTGATTCGGATCATGCGGTTTCCATCAATAGACAGAGTGATTCATGGGGAAGGTTTTGGTGTATAATTTATGTAGGTTTTGTGTAAGTTGACTAAAATATGACGATAAATGTTGAACGTGTCGGAAAAAATTACAATTCCCATGTGTCTGTAGTTTCACTGGCATAATTACCGTCCAAAATCTGAATGCAGTAAGGCTCACATTACTACTTGGCGGCAGAAATTATGTTCAATGTAAATTTAAGAAAAAGCAAGTATTTATAGGGTGTAGGGTGTACAGAAAATACAACTATACTTGTGTCCACTGACTAAAACGCGGTTAAGTGACTAATGGTGAAATATCCGTTTCAAATAAAATAAAATAGCCCACAAAATTCACTTTTAAAAACAGTTAAAATTAGTTAACCTGTTCGATTTATCGGAACTTACCGTAACGACGCATAGCTGAAATATCATTAAACAATTCCAATATTCTGAAATTGGGTTTCTGGTTTTTGATGATATCTCAAAAAACTATATTGTCAGTTAGCAGTATACAATGTATATGCCTGCTGTACGTAATAATAACTTAAATAACTAAATTCTGTTGTTCTCGCAATTGAGAGAAATACCGGACTACCACCAAAAAGAACTGTACGTAATTAGTGTTTATTTCGTTTAGAAAAAACTAACCAAGGATTCAACTGACTAAATTTTGCTGTTAAAAATGTCGAAAAACCGATTTTTCGTGTGGTCTAGATACGTTAAAACGTTTATTTCGGGTTTCACTTCACCTTATAATTCATATAAATATAATCACGTACCTACGAATTCTTACGTACAATTCCAAGCCAGTCTATCGCAAGTCTATCATATCCGACGTCCAATATTATCTAACTTCATCAAACACCAATCTCTTGATGCATTGTACAAATACACACGTTCCTAGTTAAACGAAAAAGCTTAAATACAATCTTAACACCATAACCATAAGGTTACAATTCAATTTATCAAGGTGGAAAAAAAACCAATTGGTTTTATGAAAGAAATCTTGCGTTATACCATTGTTCAGTAAGTGGTAATAAATTAATATCGATTTTTATTTATAATCAACTTGGACGTCAAAGTGAATTTCTCTTGACGTCTTGATGGGATATCAAATGTTTGTTGCGTAATATTGATTGTATTACCCGTGTTGCTATGTGTCAGAGCATTTCTCTTTTGGGCTGAGTACGATGAAGGCAAAACGATTTTGCACTCTATTGTATCTTAAGGAAAGTCAGCAGGAGAAAAAAGGTAGGGTTTGAAAACATGTAGGAATGGACATCATACCGAGCTCAGGCAACTTATAATAATAATATGACAGACAACCACATCAATTACACGGTCTCAAACAAGGAATTCCCTGTACTATGAATACTAGAGCAACGGAATTCATTCTAGGGCACGCATTACCAGTCACCGAATTATATTACAAAAAGTTTCTGGTCTGGGTATTATGGGTTTTTTGTTTTATCGCACTAAGTCTGGAACTCGGATCATGGGACTCAAATGGAGTTGGCGGGATACACAGTAAGACGAGCTGATGAAAGGTGGAGCAATACGTCGACTGATTGGTGACTGAGGATGGGCAGAAGAAGTCAGGCGCCCCGTTGCAAGGTGAGTCGACGAAGTGGCAGTAATTCCCTGCAAGAACTCTTTCTTTCACAAGGGGCTCTACTGCTGCTAACATAGGTAGTGCTTCGCAGTGTACGCAGTGCAGGGAAAGCCCTAGTTTTAGACCATTCGTGTAGTTGTCTGGCACTAATTTAGCAGGTAGGTCCATTATCTACATTATAAGATAAATTTACCTACTGCTTGATAAAGTGACTTACCGTCGGGGATAGTGCAATTACGTGTAGTTAATTATGAGTCTCCATTTCGGTAATTTAGTAGCCAAATTAAATCCGCGTAAATGTCATGGCAACCAAATTAGCGCGATTTACGGGTATTTATTGTTATCAGTTCTTTGACAACATAAATTAATGCTTACTGTGCAAAATGAAAATAACATAGTAATAACGTTAAATCATTTTACTCATACCACATACGCGGGTATGCACTATCCCGGACGTTATCGTATTTTCCTTCACCTCATCGATTCAGTAAGAACAACACACTGCCAAACAAAGAACAAACACAAACACACTTAGCGCAGTATGGGAATTTGTTGCGACATCGCAATTAGCAAAAGTATTCTTAAGTTGTTAATTCGCTTAACAATAGGTAACTAACATACGTGGGATATTCTGTTTATTAGATTGAGTTACGTACATGGTTGATTTTACTATTTCTGCTTCGCTTTAACGAGCTATAAGTCACATCAGAAAAATCTGGTTAGTTCAATTTTCTATATCCGCCTTTCTGTATCGACCAATTTCTACAGCAAATCCGTATTTACCGTGTCCTGCACTGAACAAACAACTCAATCTACAAAGAGACAAAATTTAAATTTAAAAACTTCGATACAAAACAGTGTACTCCAATAGTAATTGAAGTTAACATCTGTAAGCTTGTTAACAACTTGTTAGTCGTCGACACCAATTTAACGATTAAGTACAACATTTTTTTTTTTTAATATCAAGTGACGGGACGAACAAGTCGTCCACTTGATGCTAAGCTACATGCCTTTCCATAACAGTTGCAGGGCCACTCAAAGCTTTAAATCGCAAAAATTTGAGGGGCACTGCTACTGCGCCTGACACCCACAGGCATAAGTTGACAAGTCTCATGTGCCTATAATTTCACCAGCACCCTTAACCCTTCAAAACCGGAACACAGTAGGTAATTCTGACATTACTGCTTGGCGGCAGAAATAGGAAAGGTACTTCCCTGGACGAATTCTTTCACAAGGACCTCTACTGCTACTGAACATAGTTCTATTAAGTAACTGAAGAAGTGTATAGTAGCAGAACTAAATCACGGAACAAAATTGTAATTTATGATGTTAGTAATCTACTCCAACAAGTACTCTACTCCAACTATATTCTACCTCGGTTTGCATTCAAAATTTTCATTTTTTGACACTGGCTTTATTTTTGAATTTAATTTTTTTTACAAACGTAACTAAAGCCATTTGAAACATGTATGTCGTATACTATACGTGTACTATTTAGTTCAGATGATGAAAAAAAATCATTGCCTGCAGTACCTATTGAATACAGCGGTGTTCTTGTAAAATTTCGAAGTTTGTATTTTATTTCTATAGTATAAATATTTAGAAACCGTGTTTTCAAACCGTATAGTAATCAGTGTAGGTAGCTCCTCAATTTTACTACGAGTATATATTTTTTCTAAAGTCATTGATTTAACACTTTCTCTGTTATGTGGAATCAACCAAAACCATTTGAGGTAATGTAGACGCGTAAGAGTAAGGTTTTTATCTTTGGAATAATCGCCAACCATATCTGTCCGACGCTTTGACGTTCTTATACGAAATATTATTTTACGTTTTCGCTTATTTAATCTAAATAATCTTCATCTAGGTCTTCTTCTGCTTCTCTTCCTTCGTTTTTCCCTTCTACAATTTAAAAAAAAACATTGTGTGATATGATATCAGGTGTCTAAAAACGCATGCTACTAGACGAACTAAATTTTCGATTTAATCTAATACATGTAGAAAATTCAAAATAGTTCACTTGTTGGGTGAAGAGAAACAATTTAAGCGCACCGAATACTAAAATCTGTTAACTAAATGATAAATAAACAACGACAAATCCTTTAACATGTCTTGTTTTATGAAATAGAGAGTATGACAATGTCAGAATAGAGTACTAAAAAAACTGACCTCAAAATCATTCATCCCCTAGTTTGCCACCCTTACAGGTGGAATAATTTCTTCAAATTTAAATAGGACAGTACTGTGGTATCCTCTTTCCAACAAAAAAGTTACAAAAAATATACAGTCGAATGGAGAACCTTGTTTTGAAGTCGGTTAAAAAACATACCTAACAAGTGTAACAGCGTGAGTAGGATACTTAATTTAGCTACTTTTGATTATCAGTACTTTTGTTTACTAATAATCATTACGTTTTTAAAATAAAAAAATCTACAAACTTTTGTTTTTTTTCTACATCTACCTATTTGCCAAGTTTTATTGAAATCGGTTTACGGAAAGTGGGGAAATAAACCGGATTCATCCTCTAATTTGCTACCGTTAGAGGTGGAATAGGAATGGAATTTTATTCAAATTTAAATGGGGCCACTGCTTAGGTACCCTTTCAATAAAAAAAGAATCATCGAATTTGGTTCACAAATGTCAATGTCCTTTTTTTGAAGTCGGTTGAAAAGGTATTATTACAACAGTGTTTCAAATAAAGTAGGTTTACTAAATTGTTTCTTTGTTACTCTCATAACTTGCATATTACTGAATTCCACTAAAGAAATTGGCATAAAAGTACACTATAACTTGTTAGATAACATTTTACGTAAATTCACACGCTTATTAGATTTTGTATGGGAACCCTCAATTAAAACCAAACAACCTCAGAATTCACACTATAAAGAAAAGAAATGGTCTTGAAACTTGGTTATGAATTGAGAGTGTGGTTGTACCTGCCATAAGAGATCCTGTACAACTTTATTTTCCGAGGAACAACATTCACACATTTCACCGACACAAAAACAAAATAATAGAAACAAATAACCTACTTCCACTAATGTATTGCACCAACTGAACGTCCTTTCTTCCTGTGTTCGTATAAATATGATGATGGCCCACTTTTCTATCAGGAACTGGGTAACACGCGATTAAATACATCAATTAGTATAAGTAGGTAATGTAACGCGTATGAGTACCTAATCAACTTATGGGCGAGAATCGCTTGACGTGTTACAATGACGATGAAAGAAATTTACCCAAACAATTCGGAACGTTAGTTTAAACTTACATTAAAAAAATTGGTGCGTGATTTGTGGCATATATATTTTAATTAGTAATTAACAATAATGTATCTATTACAAAATTGTTTGGATTCAGTACATTTAGAACCACTTACAATAATACTAAAGCTTTATAAGATATTCATAATCTCAGAGAGAACAGTCCCCCGACGCATGGCACTTGCAGAAAAAAACCCGCGTGTCATCGGACCTACTTACTATGAGCGTTTACCCGCTGCTCTCAGGGTCGTATTCCAGAACGTGACTCAAGTATCGCCGTGATCATCAATCAATGAAGCATTGCTTGAGCTTTGATTCAAGTCTTAAGCATTTCGTTTATTCTTGAGTACTATACTCAGTGCTGCACTCAGTTAAACTACACTCAAGTTTTCACTCAAGTTTGAGTTGGGATTATCCATGGTTCTATGCGATTTCCGTTCCGCCTCAGTTCTCTTTGCCTTTCATTATAGGAAGAATTTTAACATTGTCAAAAGCAAATACGTTACGCTGAAATTTACTATTGGAAATGAAAATTATTTATAATTATTATCTATATGCCTATCAACAAAACAAAGCTTGTATTATTGAAACTACATAGATTTTAACTTATAAGTTTAAATTATAACTTTCTAGTTGGTCAAAGTCAAATAATCATTTATTCCATTGGTAAAATATTACACTTGAAAACGCCATTTTGTAAGTTACTTTGAATGTAAGTTTTATACTTAGGAAATGATAATCTTAACACATACTCCGGAATCATATTGTAATAAAATCATATAATAAATAAATAATAACGCACACACTCAACATAGCCCCGCACTAGGGAAACCCTGTGTCGCGGGTGCCATGGACACACACATAGACAACCACAAATTACGCCCAAACTCACGAGAGAAATAAATGTAGGCCATACAAACATTTCTCCCGGCCCGGGAATCGAACCTGGGACCTCTGCGTGGCAGTCCGGCATGGTAACCGTTCGGCCACGGAGGCAGTTTATATATACATATATACCTACAGTTCCCCATAAAAGAATCGTTAACTTTAATGATCCAGTAGATACAAACGTAAGCAAACCAGAATCTGTATTTCCGGGGCGATTGGGTAACCACGGTCATCTGATTTCACTGATCTGCTATGATAGGTTAAATTAATTTTTTTACCAAATCTTCCATGTCGTACGGATCTTGTAGCTCTTCCAACATCTGAACCAATTGAGTATGATATTCATCATTGACATATTTTGATAAAGATCAAAATTTTCAAATGGTTTCATCGTAATCTTGTAATTCTTTCGCCGATTATTATGTACTCAAGCGCAACCAGGACCTCACTCAAGTAAATACAGATTTTGACAACACTAAAAACAAGATTTTACAGTTGAATATCGTTTAGGAAACAGTAAAACTAAAACGAATCTCAAGCATTGTTCTAAAATTAAGATGCAAGCTGTCACTTCCTCTGACATTACTCAGGTGAACTACGATTACAGATTCTACGCTTGAGTAATGTTCTGGAATAAAAACTCCGCTTGAAATCATACTCAAGCCCTGACTTGAGCATTGAGTAGAGTTCTGGAAAACGACTCTCACTTGACGAGACTTGAACTGTCTGACGAAACATTTAGGCGCCGGTTAAAAGACCTTTTATTGAAAAATCCTTTATATTCTGTAAATGAATTTATGGACTTAAAATTGTAACGATATTGAGTATTTTCTATTTTTATTCTAATTTTTACCGCATTTACATACTCTTGTATAATTTTTATCAACTTATGACGATCCTTGATGGAGAATAATATTATATTACGGTAATTTAATGACAACAATATTATATAATGAATTGTTAATTTTATAATTATTGTGTATTTTTCTTATATTTTTCATTTTTGTCTGACGATCTCAATACAATATTTTATACTTTGACATGTAGTGCAATTTATACTGTAATATTTGAGAAATAAATGAATCTGAATCTGAATCAGTGTAGAGTAATAAAAAAAACGACCAGAAAAGTTCGTGGATTGACATCTATTATATTTGCCAAGTTTTATTGAAATCGGTTAGTAGAGGTATTTTCTTCAAATTTAAATGGGACCAATATTGAGGTACCCTCTTTCTAACAAAAAAAGAATCACCAAAATCGGTTCACAAATATTTTATAATAGTTATCGCGTAACATAAAAATATACAATATCTTCCTCCTTTTTTTAAAATCGGTTATAAATAGAGTAGCAATTGATATGAGATTCTGTATTTGCTTTGTTGCCGTCATGTCTGTAATAAACAACAACTTCACACTTAAACAATGGCACAAATAAAGTTTATTTTTACGGAATTTTACTATAAGAAATTAAAAGAAAAAGGAATGAACAAGAATTCTATTTAAATTTAAACATTACTATTAACAAACTAAATGACGAGTTTGTTTGTATGTCTGTGCTTCATTATTTAAACACTTCTTGAAACTGAACAGGCGCCTATTTCCGTAATAGTATATTCATATATTCTGTTGTACAGGAATATATTACGTACATGAATGTATATGATCATAGAAGCCTATGTTAGTATACCAATTCAACCAACCAAGGAAGTTCAACACCTGATTGACGTGTACTATGTTCTGGTAACCAAGTTAAAAAAAAGCAACTAAGGAAGTAACAAAGTTTGAATACGCTAGTACAAGTTCCTGTATTACAAGTAACTGCTATCTGGCAACTGATTTCCCTAATCGCATTGGAACAACGTGATACAGACCGATATTCACTCTGTAGTTGAGACCAGGTGATCTACTCTCGTCCACCGTCCGATGTCACTCCTTCAGAGGAAGCATTCGGTTTGCGTCGTCTAAATGTTGGAATGATATTCCACCCCCGATTAAACTTAGCCAGTCATTGCACACTTTCGTGTGCAATGACTAAAACAAAAGAAAGTGTAAGTAATGGCTACTTAACGTACAAAAATCACAATCTTGCTAGACTAAATTGTTATCGTAATTCAATTATAACGTAGCAAATTGTTTCAAAGTTTCTTCTTAATTTATTTGTCAAGTTTAAAAGTATGTAAGAAGTTGAGATTTGTTCCAGTGCCGTTTGTGTCCGGTATTTAATGTTCTTTTACATGTAATACTCGTAATATATCGTGTAATATATATATACTCGTGCGCTCATCGAAAAATAAATTAATTTTAAGCATGTGATATAAAATTTAAATGTAATTCTTGTGAAGTTTGACAATTGTCAGCAGCGGATGTCCATGTATGAAGGTGGAACCTGAAAAGCAGCGGTAGTGCTGAGGTTCCATCCTTTTCATTGGCACTAGAATCCACATTTCCGAAACTCTTTACTGTTAACCTTTTTATTGTAAATGTGCTTCTTATTATTATGTCCATCCAAAACAAATTCTTGTAAAATAAGTTATACTCGACCAAGTTGATTGAGATAATTTCAAGTATGAAGCTTCATTCACATCATCAACACTTTTAATTTGATCGGGTATTACTTATTTGAAAGTAATTGTTTCTGTTGGATGGCGGACGTAGAACGAGAGTGCAGGGCCAGAACATCGCCGTGAGACGTATTTTAAGTTTTAAGCTTTGGGAAATACTGCCGAAATTTATAGAATTTTTGTCTTGCAGAAGCGTCCCATTAAGGTAATTTACAAATTGGGACTCAAAGTGTCTCTCAGAGATAAGTTTAAAGAAATTTATTAGCAGTAGAGCACCTCGTGAATGAGTTTGTTTAGGGAAGTACTGCCACTATATCTATTTCTGCCGCCAAGCAGTCATGTGAGCATTACTGCGTTCCGGTTTTGAACGGTATGGGTGTTGGTGAAACTATAGGTAGATGGGACTTGTCAACTGCTTGTATCAGGGTGACTGACGTAATGGCAGTGCCCCTCCGATCTTTGCGATGTAAAGCTGTGAGTGGTACTGCAACTGTTATGGATAGGGTGGTAAGTGACCACCAGGCACACGACTTGTTCGTCACGTCACACTATATTACAACACTATGTGTGTCCATAGCACCCGCGACACAGGGTTTCCCTAGTGCGGGGCTATGTTGAGTGTGTGCGTTATTATTATTAAAAAAACAAAAAAAAAAACACAAAAACCAACATTCTTAGACTGTCGTCACAGCATACCTATGAAAATGTAATTTATGCTAAGAACGTATAAGAACAAAGTAGTTTTTTCATGAAAAATAGAGACATAATATGAACAAAAGGAACAAATATAAATTGTCGCTTCTTGACAATGGTCTTCACAAAGTCGTTTAAGGGATAATGTATATTGTATTTTATACCAGGGTTTTTATATGCAGAGTGTTTTGTACAATACTAATAACTTCGCATGACTATATTAATAATATCACAGCAAACCATGCCATACGCAAAATTCGTTCCGTTGCTTAGTTGGCATAGCGTCTGCCACGGTTTGCTATAAGACGTCGTCGGTTCGAATTCGGCAGGATCTATGGAATTTTTTCCAAGTGTTTGATCTTTGCATTAATAATTATAACAAACTAGTGGAGTAATCACAAAAAAATAATTGAATATTAATACAAATAACAAATAATAAATATAAATACAAATTGAAAAACATAATAAATTTACCAAAAATGAACTTTTAAGTTTTTGTTGCATTATCTGACACTCTAGATTTCTATTTGGTAGCATGGTTGTAAGTTCAAATGGGCAAGTTTCATATTACCGCACAGATGTATCACTGTTTAGAGCTATTTATTTCAATAATTTTATACAAAAGTAAAATCTGATGAATGAAAATCTGAAGAACCAATAATTTTTGTTCCAAGCTTTTAATAAAAAGCATGGAACAAAAATTATTGGTTATGATGTTAATAATATGCCGTCGGGGATAGTGCAAATCCGCGTATGTGGTATTGGTAAAAAGCGCGTATCTGCATTAAACCAAATTTCACAGGAGAGGGATTTAACGTTATTATTTTGTTATTTCAATGGCTACGACTATCATTTTTGCACAGTAAGCATTAATTTATGTTGTCTACGGACTGATAACAATTAGACAAATAACGCTAATTTGGTTGCCACGACATTTACTCGGATTTCATTTGGCCTCTAAATTATCGAAATGGAACCTCATAATCAAATGCTAGTTACGTGTAATTTCACTATCCCCGACGATATGTAGTTCGGCGAGGTTGTTGGTATTTTACAAATAGCCCTCCATATCCAAAGTATATCGTACAAAACGTTTATAACTGTCGTGAAACAAAATCTTAATATAAAAGGTTACTGCCTTCTGCGTACTTGGATGATATAATCTATGGCGGTGTTCTATTTAACTCTATCAGTAGGGCCTAGCTAATAAGGCGCGACTATAAGCGCGATATACTGTTATTCTCTCATAGAGATCCCAAGCTTTATGTCGCTCTAGCGCAGGTCGCACCCTGTTGTGCTAGGTTGCTGCTTAACATTTAAAAATAAAAATGATAAACTTTAAAAAACATCTATTTAAAAAAACTATCCCTAGAATTACATACTTATTTTTCTCAGTAAATATAAATTAGTTGTTAGACGATTGCATGTGTAATTAATTTGTTTACCGATGAGACAAATAATTGAAAGATTTTTTTTAATTATTTTTTTATTAGCTATATCGATCTGGCTCAGTGTGGCAAAGATGAAATTAATTTACACGACTTGGATAGGGCTCATAAAATTCTTCATAATGAGTTTAAAATGTCTCTTTCGGAGGGACACCTGTGTGGTTGATGCAAAAGTTATCTAAATCTACGCAAGAGACAACAGAGAACTAGCGTGCTAAAGAAATGCGTATACACGTAACTGAGTGAGATATAAGAACAAACAAACAAAAAGACGCATGGTTGCACAAGATAAGATTAAAAAAAACCACAAGAGTCTAGAACACCTCGTCTCCAAAACAACGATGATATCATTGTTTGATAGTTCTGTTTGATCGACAGCAGCTGTAGACATTTTGTCGTAGTTTATCCTGTGAAAACCGCAAAATATGTACTTTTTGATATTTGTTGCAGTCTTTATCAAAAAAAAGAAAAATTTTGTTAAGTACTACAGTATATAGTGAACCTGCGATAAATGCAGAAGATAGGCAGCATGTTATCGTTTATTCGATTGAAGTCTACTGCCAATGGTGAGCTAACAGAAAACCTTCCTTTTTTGAAGATTCGTGGTTAGAGAGCAACGGATGATATACAAGGTTAATGTGGTCTGTTGTGTATACTCGTATTGCCATATACAGTCATTATATAATGACAGCATCATATTTTGATTATCCTGAGGACTGCGCTGTAGCTCCTAGTAGACCGCGGAAGACTGTAGACAGTTGTATATCCTAAAGCTGACAACAGTCGCTCGTGGCTATGAAATATTAAACATCTGTGAAACCCATGGTAAGAAACTTGTAACTAGAGATAATTATTTAACGATATTTATACTATAAGCTAATTATCATGCCCCAAATACCACATCACATTATCCGCTAGAAACACGGCATCAAATTAACCATAAGTGACCACGCGTATTTCCTTCTGTAGGTCCTCATGTTCACCCAAGCATTGCAGCAATCTGGTGGAACGTGCACGCGAACTATCATACTTATATGCATTGGAGTCCTCTTTGTAATGCGGTATAATTTATACTTGATTATTTACCTGCTGCATGAATCTACGCACATGACGGTTCACTCTTCAAAGCTCAATGGTGGGACGAAAACATCGAAACTTACTAAACTTGTCGAAGAAGATAATTATGAAATAACTTTTGAATACAATTCAATACCCTTTAACAATATCTATGTACATATTCTTACATTCATTGGGCTGGCATGGTGAACTACAACATACATATTTAACGCTCTTCTTTTTGTTTATTGACGGTGCCATTTTTGTAATTTCGCGTCAATTTTGTAAAAATAATACTCGCTATACTAATATTGTGATGAACATCGCCAATGTCAAGTTTAGATGGTTTAAATGTTGTTTAAATGATATACGACTCTCTATGTGTAGGTTACATTCAAGAAGAAGCTTGCAAGTAGTACAGGAAGTTTGGTCGAAAATCATAACTCCTATTAGCTTTGCTATACGAATACGAATATGTCGGGTATACGAATACGAATTGAAAACGAGGGGCCGGATTTAATATCAACGCCACACGCGAGACAATACGCATAAAATCAAAACGTGTAACACGTAACGGTAACAAATTGCCTAAAAACCTCAAAAAGATTGGAAACAGTTCGACGACATTATGGAGATTTTTTTGTGACCGTTACAATTTATAAGACAATTACGGCTTTATTTTCAAAAAAATTGGTGACACGGCTCGTATGAAATAACTATTGACAGTGTCAATTCGCACTTGGTTTTGGCGTCATAAACTATATTTTGCATGGGTGAATTTCCGAAAGTTGTAAAACAATGAACATTTATATGAATAGGTCTTATTTCCATTCTTTTGCAATCGGATATACCTGTAATATGAGAACAGCGCGTGTATTTTCATTGAAGTAAGTTCGTTACGCACGATTGATATTTTTCCTTTATTTATAACAAAAATTAATTCACGCCATTGCGATATTATTTATATTATTATACATAGTGACACACTGGCCTTTACGGAAGCTAGAATTGTAAACCAAATATGGTACATTATAATGTAATATTGGACGGTGTTCGACATAATCCGATACTCGTCAAAGTGGCAATTAACAGATTAAGGACCAAGCGACATTCAGAAACTTTGCGTAAGTCCACGTTTGTAGTAAATGGAACTGTAAATTATAAATAAAGTTGCCATAATTTGTATTGTATTTTTCATGGCAAGATCAAAGATCAGATGAATCGATTGCGTGAGAGATGATACGTATATCGACACTCCGGGGAAAAAAGTTATTAGGGGAGTGAAAATCTACAATTTGTTTCGTGTCCTTTCTATTTTTATAACTGTTTATTACATGAAGAAACTATGTTTTTCGAATATCTAAATTGAGATATACAAAAAGCATGATAATTTTGTTCAACTACATCATATAATAATTTTTTTATTTAATTGGTTTTTACGCTCTTTCTTCTTCGAAGTATGGATATGAAGGTGATCAACAACGATGTGTCAAATCATAAACTGAATGGAACAAAAGCATACTGCGCCATATCCAAATAAAAATGACGTAAAGTTTAAAATAAAATTATTGCAAATATTACGGATGATCATAACAACATTCTTGAAGTGTGATTACAGAATCATCACGTAATGTGAACAGGAAAATGTTCCAAGTAAGTTTTTATGCTCAACTTGGCTCAACAATTTCTTTTCAAAATGTGACTGTGTGATTCTTTTTTGTATCAGTTTTTCTCTTCGACATCATCGCGTCGTCGGTGCGTGACGTAGCGCCGTTGTGTCTACGTGATAATGTCGAAACGAGAATAAACGGTACGAAATCTTTAGTCAGGCGATTTCATGCGTCTCCATCAAGTTGTCACTGACTCTTAATAGTACGCTGTCAGAATGTGATCTTACAGCCGTGAAGAAATGGATCCCCGTATTTTTTAAGTACACTGTTTTTTCGCAAGGTCAACGAACAGTTTCACTTGTAATTGCAACAATAGAGCAAGCATTCTCGTAATATTAGGTAGTAGTAAATAAAAAATTTAAACATCGTCCACGATGTCGAAATTTAAAAAGTTGACGGGGCTAAATGACGAGGCGAATAAGTCGTGCGCCAGTAGTTGCAGTGCCACTCAGAGCTTTAAATGGCAATGATAATGCCTGTAATTTCAGCAGCACCTTTGCCTTTCAAAATCGGAACGCAGAAATAGGTAAAGTGGTTATTACCTACTTGCCTGGATGAACTCTTTCACAAGGAGCCTTATTGTTACGAAAATTTCTGAAATTTAAAAAAACTAATTTTCGTCATTTTTTTAAAGAAGTTTTTCGTGAAGAAGCTTTTATCGGGCGCAGGGCATTGTCGGTGCTCGGTAACTTGTTGGTTCAGTGCTTTCCTAGGTGCTCTGTAATCACTCTGAAAATCTTATTGCCAGAACTTTTATACAGGTGCACTGTGGACTAACTTCACACAGCGCGCGTACAACGCCTTGCGTGTAATGTACAACAACATCTACAGAGTTCTGTTGAAGCTTCCTAGCTTTTGCAGGCCCTTTGGCATGGTTGCGATTGCGTGGGAGCACCAATGGAATCCTGAGGATGATAGCAGAAACAATGGACTCGGCTGTTTTCCGTAGGTTCATCGTGTTATACGTGGACATAATAATACTGTGTTTAATTTAATGTATTGTAATTGTTCACCTTGTTTCTACAAACTAAGTTCATTAGGTTGGTACTAACAAATAAGGACTAACGGGTCCGAGAACAAATGAATTTTGAAGTTGAATGTGAAAGTTGCGTAGATACGCAACTTCTCACAAATTCTCACATTTAATTTTTAATTCAAAGATATTTTTTTACTGTTGCTCGGATGTACTTGTGTTTGCGCCCCGCAGGTTCAACGACCAATCTGTGAGGTCAGGTGTTTTGTAAAAAAAAAGAGGCATCGATTTCCGCGATATCTAATTTTCGGTCGTAAACTTTAATTGGTGGGATAAAACGAACTTCAATTTGGGAGTGATTATTTTGGGCATCTCGTTCCGTCTGACATTTTTCTCAATTGACTATTAACAGGTTCTTGCGATCAGTTACATGGTGCAGTTACGGTTTGCCAAATTGGTCATACACAGTCACAAAAAATTTTAAAATTTGGGTCTTTTAACAAATGTTATGGCTTTTAGGTGTAAACTACGTTTAAAATGCTGAGAGACGTTAATACAAAATCTTTAAGATTTTCAAAACATATATTGATGTGGTAAGATTTTTTAAATCACTTAAACAATTTGCCTCTTTTTAACAGACCTCAATTCGACTGTATGTTTTTTTTGTATGTTACACGATTATTCCGGTATGTGTGCACCGATTTTGATGATTCTTTTTTTTTGGTGGAATGAGGGTGCTTCAGTATTGGTCTCATTTAAATAACTCGAGAACTTTCGAGAAAGTTTATTCTCGACTGTTGAAAAGAGACAAATGATACTTACTTGGAAAATGTATTACCTATATGTTGTCGTAAGGCCGAGTTAAATTTTTGGTTTCATAAGGGGAAAAGGGCATATTAGAAAAAACATCACTTTTCATTAATTGTATTTACTAAATGATTAGTACTAATTACCAGATATTTTTGAACGGGTGCACCCTTCATCGTTCATCGTCAAGGGTTGACTGGCCAGCGGCAGACGACGGCTTTAAGAAATGACATGTCTATCTACCCTCTTTCACTGTTATGCGATTACTGTCACATTTGTGAACCGAATTTGATGATTCTTTTTTGTTCGAAAGAGGGTGCCGCAGTATTCCACTTCTAAGGTTGGCAAACTAAGGGATGAATCCGGTTTCGCGCACTTTCCGGTAACCGATTTCAATAAAACTCATTTCAATAAAACCGATTTCAAATAGATTTAACTCTGTGAACTTTTTCGTGGTTCTTTTATTATAAAAAAGTTTTGACCTATTTTTATTAACCACGGAAGTACACAACGAATTTTTTAAATGTCACATGAGCCCTTTCAAGTAACGGTGGCAGAATTACTTTACTACGGTAGTGTTATATAGATGTTTCGTAATTGGAAGCAAAAATGTAACTATTTTAATTTGATTTTTTTATCTTTTTGGATTTCAGGAGGTGTTATTCGTTCTATGTATATCACTTTAACTTTAGGTAAATATACTTTGTCTATTCCAATTTTTTGAAATGACGCAAAGTTGAATTGATGTCAATAGACAATTTACACTTTATATTAAGTATTACGGGTGGCTCATCGTACATAACAGAATCTTTATTGCAAAATGTATAAAAATTAAAATTAGCCGGAAACAATAAAATGACGATCTCACCTACAGGAAACCAAGCATCCGAATGAAATAAAAAAACAAGTTTAACTCATTATTTGTTTTTGAACTTTATAAAAAAGTGAAATTAATTGGAAACATCAGGTCGTACATTAATTACATAACGTTTAAAGTTGGTGCGTGGTGTTTTTAACAGCTAAGCTGTAAAGTTACGTCTGAAGAAACACTTTAATTGTCCATTTTTTATGGTTCACTACTTTCCCGTGGTATTTGCAGAATAAAATTAATAATGGATACATTTGTGATGATTATGAATTAATTGCGGTACTTAATTCCTCGTGTGGTGGAAGATCAGCGGGAGAATAATTGCCTCTCAATTCAGAAGTCGACGGGTCGAATCCCTGTGGCGACATGAGCCCCGACTTTAATTTATCTGATCTGATGTGATCTTAGGTTTTCGCAATTGCTACATATTGAAAATTAAACTATTTTAACGTGTCAACTTATGTCTCAGGGTGACGGGCGGAGTGGTTTTTATAATATAAAGTGACAAGACGAACAAGTCGTGCGTCCGATGGTAACCTACACGCCTGTCCATAACAGTTGCAGTGGCACTCAGGGCTTTAATTAAATCATAAAGATCTGAGGGGCACTGTTATTGCGCCCGTCACCATGAGACATAAGTTGACAAGTCCCATGTGCTAATTGGGTTGATGATGATGACTTTTGTTCTCCAACTTTTAATTCATGATACTATTGTGGCAGTGACGCTGTTTGACGACCTCGGTGTCTCAGCAGCGGCTGGTGCTTTGATTACATAACTATCACTAATTACGGTTACTTACCACGGCATGACTGATTTTTATTTTTCCGACGTTTTAAACAACATGGTTCGACATCAATGTCAGCAGAGATGGGCAAGTACCCGGGTTTTAACCCGGCTCTTTGTTAACCCCGTTTAAATCCGATTGAAATCGAAATAACGCCCGAAATCGAGGGCAAAAACTATTTACTACATATTTTGTAGTAAATCGAGTTTCTTTCAAATTTAATTATTATTACAAAATGTTTATTGCTTTCTGAACTAGACGTTTTGATTTGCCTTTCTATTGACTTGATTCACTCGAAAATCGCATTGAAATAAATCGATACAAAAAATCGTTAGACCGTACGTCATTGAAGCGATCTTCGTAAAAATCAAATAGTATTAATGTGCATCCTTAGTAGTGAGAATCCACAGGATTGCAAGCCAGGTGGTAATTTATAATGAGTATGCAATTATACTACATTCCTAAAATAAGTAATTCATTATCCAAATAAGTATCGTTTGTCTCTTTTCAACAGTCGAGAACAAACTTTCTCGAAAGTTCTCGAGTTATTTAAATGAGACAGAGGATACAAAAGTACCCTCTTTCCACCAAAAAAAAATCATCAAAACGGTTCACAAATACCAGAATAATCGCGTAACATACAGTCGAATTGAGAACCTCCTCCTTTTTTGAAGTCGGTTAAAAACGATAGGAATTAGGTAACTTTTCCATTTTCATGTCAACAAAATTTTAATTTCAATTCACATTCCATCGCCCGAATTTCCTTAACAAAAGAATCCATCTATGGAGATAGATATCTTCAACACAATAAAATCTCATTAACGTCTTTAAAACTCACAAGATGGACGTCCATCTGCCTCTGACTATTATTGTGACTAATTACTGTGAGTGATTTGTAATGTTTTCTGCAAAGGTAACGAAACAATTAACGCCACTTTTGTGGTTAAGTATAATAAGGTAAAGAATGTTTGGTAGTCTAGTTGCGTTTTAGACCGTAATATACTGGTCATTAAATTTAATATTTTACTCGGGATGTTGCGTGGCAGCTAACGTCATTACTGTTTTTTTACGTAAACCGTATTACTGCTTTCGTTTATACTTTAAATAATTCTGTTCGCAAATAAAATCCTGCGACAACCACTGAGACTTCACAAGTGGCTAATGTACACTTCTACAACATAACCTGTAGAATATCTTGTAATAAACAAATGAAAGAACGAAAAAAAATGAAGCAACGAACAAGAGGTATAAGCTTCCAGCAGAATTTGGAAGTTCAGGTTTTTTTTTATATCAAGTGTCGGAATAAACACGTCGTGCTCCTGGTAGTAAGCGACACGACTATCTATACAGTTGTAGTTTCGCTTAAAGTTTGAAATCGCAAATATCTAAGAGGCCCTGCTACTGCACCCGTCATAATGAGCCACAAAATTGACAAGTCCCATGTGCCTGGCATTACGCTGAGTCGCAGTCTTTACATGGTGGCAACATATTGTTTCATGTATTAATTTGTTTATGTTTATATTTCGTTTTAATGTTATTTTATTTCCAACGTACTTTTAACTCTTAATTGAAAAATTTTCATTTTAACTTAATTTTTTTAATACTTTTTGTTATAATTATTATTTATCTTGCTAAATTTTCATGTGTTTATAAATGTGATGTAAGCCGTGAATAAATATTTTTCTATTCACGGTTTCTATTCAATTTCTATTCTATTCTATGTGCCTGTAGTTGCACCAGCAATCTTACCATTCAAAACCGGAACATTGTAATGCGAGTAACATTGGCAACACTTGCCTGGACAAACCTCTAACTGCTATGAATTTATTTATGAGTCAACATCAAAATTACTTTATTTCACAACCACAATAAAAAAGGCAATTCAAATTAATAATAAAACAAACATCAAGTGAGCTTATGACTCATGTTTTTTTTTTTAAATATGTGCGCATTTGACCTCCATCTCATCTGATGGAAAGTGACGATGAGGTCGAGGATGTAGCATACGCACCTAAATAATGCCTATTCACTCTCGCCTTGAATAGGTCAAAGTTATACAGTTCGGGGAACAAGTCTGCAGGCAGGAAATTCCACTCCCTAGCCGCTCGCCATACAAATGTGGAAGCGAAACGCTTCTACTGAGGATTTTGGAGTACACAGCCCTCGCTGTTACTTTTGTTACAGCCTACTGTGGTAATAACAGAGCAATAATTAAAAAAACACACAAACATTACAGCAAAAACGACTCAAATTAAAAAATGTAAAATATTCAAGAAGAACACAAAATACAAAGCATAGGATTGCTCGTCAAAACGCCATTGTAAACATTTTCGTCTGAATGTCGACAACGATTGAGACACTGTCCCTCTTACTATAGGATTTCACATTTTAAAAGCCACAGGTGACAATATAAATCATTTCACGAAGACAGGTAGTTTCCTTTAACAAATAATTATTTCTATGGTTTGCCAATCCATTAATGCTTAAAAGGTTTGAATATATGTACGCAATTGTAAAAGACCTGATTTTTACCATGTGGCGTTCCAATGCGCAGGATTCAACTATGTGTGGAATGTAACAGTCATGGCACAGGTAGATGGGGCCACATCGGCCCTAAAAACAGGTTCGAACTCTGAACGTTTAAAAGGCGTTTTTATTTGAATTTAACATATTATTAAGACTCTTACTGCTTGTTTAAAAAATAATAGTGTCAAATGTGTTACCTGATATCGTTGTCTTGACACATTGTCAATATATCACGTGAGGAATTTCGTAATGTTTCTGATAATATATTGAAGTGACACGAATTCGAAGAATCTCGCAAGAGTAGTTTACGAAAATTTAAGATAGAACGGTAAGTTGGTGTAGTTTTTGGTGATTGCATTTTTTTAAGCCTGAATTAAGCAATTAGCGAGCAAAAACAATATTTAGTTGGCATTACGTAGACATCAAAAATAAAATTATGCCAATTAAAAATACTGAAGAAACGTCGACAATTAAAAATTGCAATAAATCCAAAGAGTTTCGTAAATACATTGTTATAAAGGCTAGGAATAATAACTAAATTTATTTTCCAAACAAAACTATTAGTCTTTAGTTTCCGCAATTGGACAAATTAGACTAGAAAATTGTTAGATCAAATCTTAATAAGGTCCGAGTCGTGACTGACCCATTTGACTTCAAGGCGTTCCAACCGGATCAACAAACTGCATTCAATTTAACAAAGCTACGTTTTGACAATAAAGTAACAAGACTGGACCAAGGGTAACAACATGACCAATAACATGATAATATACTTGTAACAGTTTACCATATGGCTCAAGACTATAATAACCATCTCATATTATTGGTTTATGTTCATGAGACACTTAGGGATGTAAATAAAAACAAGATATGGGCAGCAGCGTATTCGCACATAATTAACGATCGCCAATTACACTAACAAGAACTGATGTTATGATTATAGCTATTGCTAGTTTTTTTAGAAAGTTCAATGCCCAGGTGATACCGTTGGTATTCGTAGTCCGATATGTTACCTACGTTCATATCAGTTCTTTCAAAGTCTTGTCAATCGATATAGCACATTTTCTAGCTCTTACCTGCGCGCGACATAGGCATTTGAAATGTGTGCAAACACGATTGTCGTGAAATGGCAGCCGATTGCAGTCGTTACACACATATCAACTACAATTCCTGCTTTTTGTCCTCGATTCAAGTCGTTTTATGAATTGGTTAATGCTCGTGGCAATTTTCGTGACTTTCTAGGTCGTTTTGCTATATTGCTGTTAGATAATTTCAAATATTTCGGTGTGCGGTAGTTAACGTTTAAAAATACCACGTCACATCGTCCAGTGTGTGCCGAACATAGCGATCATTGACCACGCACAGAAACATTCAAGAGGTGGCACTCAGTGAATTAACCAGCCAAATCCTGTACACGTTTGAGGTAAACGAGTTCTCGTTTACGGAGCTTATTTCCAGAAATGAACTATATTTAGTCTGATTTATAATCAGATAACGACTAGCGACGGTTGATCCCTTTCCATCATAAAAAATGTATACTTCATGTTAGTAATGGGTGCTGACTGCGGAACGAAAAAGGCCTTGTATTGCAGCATTTGCTGCATAACTAAGACTCGCAAAGGCTAACAATAACAGCTCCTCTGGCTGCAGATATCCATGAACGACGTTTACCACCCTCTAATCAAGTGCCTCATCTGCTCGTTTGCCTCTAATCTTTGCCTTCAGTATTCTGTCTACATAATATCCACCCTGAGCCACTGATGGGTACAACTATTCGCAAAGATGTGACACTAGTGTGATATCCAAAAAAAGTTTGTTGGTTTCGTAGAACAGGTTTTGTAGTCCGATATTTTTTGTACTATTTAACAATTAATTTTCGTAAACGGACGTGATTTATCTATTCACTTGTTAAAGACCTCTAATGTCTAAAGATGCAAATTTATCTATTTCAACTTGTTATCTATCAATTGGTTGGCATATTTTTTGTTAGTGACCTTATTCGCGACCACACACATCGCAGGTAGTGTACCAGTAGGTAGCTGTCAGAGGTACTTCCATTCAGTGAAGCTTGTTCGTGCTAAGTTCAGACACTAACAGTTGCAAATTGTGACTCTCGAACAGTGAAATTAATAGTTAAAGTGGAAGTAGCTTTGTAGTTTTACGATAAAAGCACCATATTGACATTTTATACATGCATATGGCTGAGATTCATAACACGAACTTTGACTATGAGTAACCAAAAATGGCGACCTAAGCAAGTCTCTTGTATGTGCAAAACAATATTGCCTAAGTTTGTGCAAGAAATTACGAAGTAAACTTAAAGTCTAATTTAGTTTCTTACTTAAAATTAGGCAAGATTCGTTTTGTAAATACGAAAAACTTGCTTAGCTCGCGCGGTTTAGTATTTTGTGAGCGTTTTTTATAATTATCATATCCCCAACATCAAGGACGAGCTGAAAATCAATGCTGTGTATGATGAGCATACCGCAACACACTAATTCTAAATTTCTATATTGTTGAATTAGTTGTGATATTTTTACTTTAAGTATTTTAGGAAGGTTGACAGCTTTTAGTAAAAAATAGTAATGAACTAAATAACAACAAAAAGCCAAAGCCAATTATTATAAACCTCCACATTTAAATATCAAATTTATGCAACAACAAATATCGTAACAAATCTGTCCGAAATTAAATTTGCTTGAAATAGAGTTTGCTCGAATTTTCATAATACCGAAAAACAATTTATAACGACACCATGATTCTTTCGAGATATTTTGGATGCATATCGGAAAGAAAAGACTAGGTTAGGTTTGTTTTATAATATTCCTTAAAAAACCGTTGTCCGCGGAAATTTGCCTAAAAAGGATTATGAAACTTCTAACAAACGTCACTTCGGGCAAATCTAATTGCGAACTTATGTTAAATATTGACGATGTTACTTATATTTTTAAGGTATAATGAAACTATATTTTCGGATCTCAATTTGCGTATATTTTTCTTTTCAAACAAACAAACGTTTCATTCTTTTGATTTTAAATTGATTCTAATTATCATTATTATTTAGTGACAAAATTAAATTTAATAAAAAAAAAATATTGAAATAAAATAGCTTTGTAAAACATATTGTAGCGTAAATTGGAATTCTTTAAAAAATTTAAAAGTAAGTTATTTAATTGATAACTTTTGTAACAATAGTGTAAAATAAGGTGATTGATGACTACCATCTCAGTCAGTCGTGACCATGGAACCTGCCCTGCAAAGGGCCCGAAACGTTGGTTTGTTTGAAAAAACAAATGTATTCGATTCAGATCCGAAAAAATAGTTTCATTTCCCATGTGTAACAATCACGAAAACCTAAGAACTCGATAACTTAACATTTGTTATGATATAAAATTAACCACCGATTGTCTTCGTGATTGACAACATTATTAAGAGCAGCGTCAAAATTAACGATTTAAATGAAATATGTCAAAATCCAAATGTCATATTCTTGATCTATCCTTATCATAAATGACGTAATCTTTATTTTTAGCGGGGTTAATGACATATTTGGAATCAGCAAAACAAGGTCTACAATCCTCTATGCGGTTTTTATATATTATTTAGTTTTAGTTTTATTATTAAACAAATTCAGCATAATTGACATTTAAAAAAAGAAAAAGTTAGATACCAATACATCGAAAGTTACCAACATGCAATGCGTTAGTTATGACAAAGGAGGACAGTATAGGGTCGAAGGTAAGAAAATATGTGAATTGTCTTCAACCGTAATGTACATTATCATGTTCTGTGATAACAAAGCCAGATGTCGCAGGGAGTGGCTAACTACCGTTGGACCTTGGTTCTGTTCTATACATACCTTATTATACTTTGTTCTTTCATGTTATTGTTGTTATAGCTCACATGTACGCAGGTGTACAAAGGTATTGCTTAAAGGTCGGAATGCGGATGGTGGAACCTTTATTACGAGCTGATGTTCAGATCCGGATTAGACTTAATAAGTTTAGGAATTTTGAAACTGAATTATGGTTTTTTTTTATGATACAAGTTGTGCGCCTGATGTTAAGCGACACGCCTGTCCATAGCAATCGCAGTATCACTCAGAGCTTTAAATCACAAAGATTTGAGGAGCAGCCACGTGTCTGTAAATTCACCAGCACCTTTATCCTGCAAAACCGGAACGCAGTAATGCTTACGTTACTGCTTGGCGGCAGAAATAGGTAAGGTGGCAGTACTTCCCTGGATGAACTGTTTCCCAAGGAGTTCCAATGCTACTAAAATTTCCTTAGATACTGTAGTTATGTTGATAATGAATTAATTGCCGTGGTAGCCTAATGGTTTCGCCTACCGCCTCTCAAGCAGAGGGTCGTGGGTTCGAATCCGGCCTCGCACCTCCGACATTTTTGGAATTTATGTGTGAAATTTAATTTGAAATTTACCATGACTTTTTCGCTGAAGTAAAACTTCGTGAGGAAACGTGCATTTGAAGGAGACCCGTGCCCAACAATGAGACGAACAAATGGATCGATGATGATGATATTAAAATCATCTTACACAGCATAAACAAACGTAAGTTCAATTCTGCTATGAGTTACACACTGGATGTACATTGGGAAATATTAATTTAATTGTTCCCCTTCAGTACTAATTTGAAATAATCTCAGTACAGAGTACTAAAAAATCGACCTCAAAAGTTCGTAGAATTACATCTATTTGCTAAGTTTTATTGAAATATCCCTTAGTTCGCCACTATACAAGATTTGATACAAGAGATAATAAAAATCGGTTCTCTCTGCTTAAAGAAAAACGCCTTGCATTGGAGAATAGCAAAATCAACCATTAAAATAATTGCTCCTTATAATAAAATTTAGGCGCTATTTATAAAAATGAGTCTTCATGCGTGAACAGCCACCCTTAGGGGTGGATGATTTCCTTCGAAATTAAATGGGACTACTATGGAGATACCCTCTTTCAAACAAAAAAATAATTATCAAAATCGGTGCACAAAGTTATCGCGTAACATGCATACAAAAAAAAACATTCAGACAAATACAAAGAACACGACACAAAGTCGAATTGAGAACCTCCTGCTTTTTTGAAGTCGGTTAAAAAAGAACCTTAACTATGCCTTATAACCTTATATATTCGGCAAAAATGTTCTGTGCTAATAAACTCCTGGGGCGACAAATTAACATAGCAACAAGCAATATATTTGTGTTGCAACGAATAGTAACGGCCTCAGACCGAATACTGTATATTCGATCAGGAACGTGGTCGAATAGTCGAATATTCGGCCAAACTATACGACGTCATTAACGCACGTACGAAAATTGGCACAAAAATATCACTTATATGAACATCAGTTATGATAAATAATTGTGTACAAATTACAATTAAACAAATTTGACTTAATTTTCAAGCTTATAATTTAAATTTATGACACAATGAATTAAGAAGTAATTGTTTATTTCACTTCAGTTTGATTGACTTTCAAAATCGTAATTTTATATTGGTTTTCAAATAATAAGTACTTGGTGGACTTTGTTATATCATTTATTTAGTCATGATTAGTTTTCATCTATATTTATATTATATAGATGATTTTATTTTATTATTATGATATATTTGATATCTTAGAAAAATAACATAGGTGTATGTTACATTTTCCTTTGATCTTTTTGCGAAAAATGGGGCTTTTAAATGTATGGTCAACATAAATAAAAGTTACATTATGATGTTCTGTTTTTTCTTCCTTCTGCTTTTATATAACCATATAACCGAATATTGAATAGTGATTCAATATTCGGTTAACATATAGCAAAAAAAAAACAGGCCGAAAATACAAATACCGAATAGTAATCGAATACTCATTGCAACACTACAATATATTCATCACGTATACTACTTAGAAACGAGGGCCTACTTAGTTCCTACCTCGAGCGTAAAGGCAAGTCGTACCATAGAGTTGCCATACAGGCCTGTACCACGCATGACCCCTTTTCGTTCTTATGGACATCCGGTTGACGTGAATAGATGCCTGTTACAATGAATGGTTCGTGTTTAGAAAGGATGGACTTGTGAAGCTTTAGAATTCTACCAAGTATTATTGGATTTTCTTATAATTGCTTAGATAATAGGGAAGTAAACCTCGAAAAATTTATCAAAAACAACGTTATACAGCTAAAAGTACAGAGACACATGGGGTTCTGGGTGCTATACCAACAGTCGCATATCTTCTACATAAGTTTGGTTTACAGGACCCCTACCTATCAACCTTTTGTTATACGGGAAACGCACGCAAGCTTGCACAGGTACCTTATCAGTCAGGTCCTGACCCCAGATCAACCCGTTGGCACAGACTTCATCCGGTTCTCAAAAGGCTAGTGCCCTGGGTGAGCATACCGAGGTCCACGTAGTACAGCACTGTCTCTATTATACAGATAGGTACCGGAGCTGTTGGCTCGTATCTTTGAGAGATAAGTTTAAGGAAATTAACTTTCTCAGGGTCGTATTCCAGAACTGTACTCAATGTTCAAATCAAGATTTGAGCAGACTTGAGTATGATTTCAAGTACTGGAAATACGACCCTAATGGCAAGGACTTGAGTATGATTTCTAGTGCTTTGAATCATACTCAAGTCCTGACTTGAGCATTGAGTAGAGTTCTAGAATACGACCCTTACACTAGTATCACAGATCATTTATGAAAATGTAATTTATGTTAAGAGGAATAGTTATTTGTTTATGAAAAATTGTGACAGACATAATATTAATACGAGGAAATGAAGTGTGAAATAAAAACTTTATACTAAAAGGTGTACTTGGATGACAAAAATTCGTGGCGGTAGCCCGTTTAGCTCAGGGGGGTAGTCACGATCTCTGATGTTTGAAAACAAAAAAAATATATATTGTAAATGTCAACATGTGTACAATAAATGTTATTTACAAAGAGCAACCTCTACAGTTTCTTGCTCATTCTTGTCAGGGGTATCTGCCTTAAGAATGAGCGGTAGAGTTTAACCAATGTGACGATTTCAAGTGTAATAATGCTTCCTATGAAATAATAGTAAATTGTACAACAAGTGCATAAAACGCGTCATTTTACCCGAGACGAGTATATCCACCTGAGCCGGAAGCAAAATGGGTTTTATGAATGAGTTATTATACACTCTGCTTTTAACTTCGATTCCGAGGAAATTAAACAGCAATATTACAAATAAACGATTATTTACTTAAAAATTGAATGTAAAATTACAACTATTAGACATATTTCATGTGATTGTTTATTTTATTTTATGCACAAGAGCATAAAATTCTATTTTATGTAGCCTACATCCAGCATAAATACGAACTTTAAGAACATGAGAAGTGAAAAGATTATTTTGATTTAAGTGATTTGCTTACCTCCCGGTGTGCATTGCACAACTAAGTGCAATGCGAACAGACGAGAGTTCTTAAATGGAAAAAATACCACACTAAGACACTGCACTACTGTTGCAGATAACCAAGTAAAAAATCACAAACAGCCTTTATGATTGCGTGATATATTGAAGAATCAAACATCAATAAAACTGAACGGAACTCTATTTTCTAAAACAAATGATTTCATTTCAAAGATTACAAAGGTCACGTCTGACGTTATGTAACGGTGAATCAAACGTTTTGAAACGGCATTAACGGAATCCATATATCTGAATCTGATTTCTAAAGCTTGTTTAATAATGAGACTTTATGGGCGCATTTAATCTTGTTTGTTAGAACTGGGGGTCTACTCTCGGTCTCCGTCTGACGTCCGTCCGAAACAATTACTGCCAAATAAGCAATACTTGATCAAATGGAAAGACGCGTGATGCGAATGAAGCTTCATACTTGATACTTGTCTTTTAACTTTGTCATATATTACTTATTTGACAGTAATTGTTTCGGACGGATGTAGGACGGAGATCGAGATTAGACCCCCTGATCCGGCAGGAAAGAAAAAACACGAGTAAGTGTTATGTAGTATTGAATTTAATAATAATAACAATTATTATATTATATTCTTTATTGAACCAACATAAATATTACTTGAACAGAAGGTGAGCAAAGGAGGACTGATCTGTGATCTTTTCCAGCCAGCTCAAGGCAGTGAGAGCAAATGTAATAAGCGGGCAACAGCGTGCAAGAGGGAATGAGAGAGAAATATAATAAACTACGTAAAAAAAAATTGCCGTTACTTACATAAGTATTATTAATAAACAGATATAACGTATAATAAATAGCGTCGTCGCAACGCTATGATTTCAACCAACCAATCGAATGCCACACGAGCAGTGCGGTGTTACAACGTAATAGGCTTATAAAATATAGTTAATGAACAACGATGTATTAGAAATATATTCCCGACACTGACCGACATGAACTAGTTCGTCTTGCACGGTCTTAATAGTTCAGTACGACCTAGGCACTGTCTGCGTTGAAGGTTCGCCCATCTTTTATTCAGTAGGAACGGTGCGAGCGGCACAATTAGCGATCTTTTACTGCTTTTAATACAAGTTCGAGTGGGATGTACGATTAAACGTTGCCAGCTCGTTTTAAGTCTCTAATATGTGTCTACATTATGTGTATATATGTAAGCTTGTAAAAAAGTAAGTGCTCATATTTTTTAGTAGGTGTGGTAGGAAACTGTATGTATAATAATATAAACCTACGTGTATATGAAATCGTTATAAATATTAATTTTGAATTACACCATTCGAACTATACGTTATTTCATCACTGTTTTGTAAAAAAAAAGGATATTTAGTTAGAATGACAGTCTCAAACCTGTAATGTGATATAAAGGAAAATCAAATATCGCATTTTTAAATATCTAGCACAGTGTAATGTTGACCTCACAATGCTAGTCCGTAGTAGTTCATGTGAATAAAATAACTAGTTTGGAGTGTTCGTTCAATGTCCGAGCAAGGACCAGACGAACTAAGGAACTAGATGAACTAAATGAACTAGAAGACCAACCTAGTTCAATTGACCGATTGAACTAACTAGGATCGCTCCCCTTAAGGAGCGATCAGGCGCAAGTCTACAACTATCGAGTATATAACACACAGAAATAGAGATGAAATGTCATTTAATTTGTTTGAAAACTATTCTGCCAATTCATTACGGTTACAACTGCGCTCCGATTGGCCAACCCGAATTCGATTCGAACAATTAACGGGTGTCGTCAATTATTTCACTTTAAATAGACCAGTTTAACTTGAGCTTTGCTATAATGGACGAAAGTCGAAAAATTACATGTTTAATTACCGATGAAATGTGACTCCGTTGGTTTTGTAATTAGATGTTTTGCTGTATTGCCCACAATCCGTTGCCGCGCGCCGTTTCAATGTACCATCTTCTTGTTATCGTACCGACGGCATGCTTAATACTATTATGTTTGCCATCGTGATGAAACAATTTGCCAATCGGTGTAAGGCACTCTCCGATTGGTGCCCAGGTTGCGCCAAGCGTACAGGAGAAGAATGGTACGTCATTCGGAGAGACTCCTTTCGTGTTGCGTAATGTAGTTCGTGTGGCATCGCTCCAAGACAGAAGTACGGTGAAGCAGATATACTACTGCTGCGCCGTTTATAATATCTCAAGTTACAAACGTATGTGTTTGTATTGGCGTGTTGAAAGGTCATATTATTATTATTAGTTAGACTTTTGTTACAATTAAACATAATTGTTTCAACAGCTACTTCCTTGAAAGTACGTAATGTTTTGTCTTCACACTCTACAATGTGTGATCGGTGATGTTTACAGAGTATTTCAATGTTTCGCCTTATTGGTTTCACGAGGAAATAATAATATGTTTTGTAAAATTTAAATTGTTTAAACATGGAAGGGCACTCTTTAAAAATATGAACACAAGTACACAGCGTCACAGTTAAGTAAAATAGTAACTAATATTATTATAATCCAACGCAATTGAATAAGTCTGACTATCTGTACACATATAACGTTAATTTCTTCCCAATTGTACTTCAATGGGCGGATAAACATGTTTATCATGTTGAAAACGTTTCAATAATGTACCCTAAGGTTTATGTTTAGACACAGGTACTATTGTCATCACATAACAGCCTATAGTACGCTTGCGACAGGTAGTTCTAAGTGATTATCGTTAATTAAAATTATTATAAATTGTCGCAGTGATGGTAAGAGGCCAGAAGGTATGACTATCAGACCATGGAACCTAGGAAGACGGCTAGTGTGGGACACAACCTGTAAGGACACTGTAGCCCCCTCTCATGTCCTTGCAAGCGTGGGCGGCGCAGGCTCTGTGGCCAGAGTGGCCGAGAACCGCAAAAGGCTCAAACACGCTAACCTTGCTCAGTGCTACAGCTTAGTGCCTTTTGCTGTTGAAACCCTGGGTCCGTGGGGGCCACAGGCGAAACTTCTAGCGAATGAGATATCGTCTCGCCTCGTAGAAACCTCCGGTGACCATAACAAAAGCAGTGCCACTCGAGAGCTCTAAATCGCAAAGATCTTAGGGGCACTGTAACTGCGCTCGTCGCCCTGAGACATAAGTTGACAAGTTCCATGTGCCTGTAATTTCACCAGCACAAGGGTGGTTTCGAAGTACTTGTCTAACGAGCTGGTATCCGCAACTCGACGTCAAGGCGCCTATTTTGTGTTTGGAAGTGTAGGGGTTAGAAACCGGAACGCAGTAATGCTCACATTACTGCTTGGCGGTAGAAATAGGTAAGGTGGCAGTACTTCCTTAGACGAACTCTTTCACAAGGAGCTCTACTGCTACTAACAATTTACGAGGCTCGAAACTATAGTGAAACAAAAACTTTACAGTAAAGCTTATTTTATACAGCTTCTGTGACAAAAATCCATGTTGGTGACCCGTTTAGATTTTACATGTCGTCTTGATCTATTATATTTGAAATAAACATTTCATGTAATACATATTTATTTACAAAGAGCGATCCTTTGAGTTTCTTACTCATTCTTCTGCTCTACGAATGAATAGTAGAGTTTAATAAACTGTTTCGAGAATTATTTGCTTATCTATGAAATAAATATTTATTTGAGTTAAAGCGAAATCATTTTCAATGTTTATATTTCTATCTACAATAGCGACTACTTATACCATCAGGCATATTGTTTTAGCCGAGGCCTGAGCTTGACTTTAGATTAGAGTTATCTAACCGGTGCTTTAAGTAGATACAGACTTATCGATACGACCAACAAAGTCCTCGATACTTCAATTTGCTTCCTCAATTTTTACGTCTTTATTAGAGACTGCTTTTAGTACTGACCTGGTATTTTAAGGACCGAATCGAGTATAGATGTTCGTGAAACCGCTATTTACTGTAATTCTATTGAGACTCCACTGAGCTGATATTGCAATTGTATTCGTTGTCCTGCTAAAACCTAGATGTAATGGCAATTGAGTCTCGATAGTGCCAGTGGAATGGCATTGATTTATTCCATCAATAGCGATCGATGTTGCCTCTTGAAATTAATTAATACAAAGATCAAACACAATAGTTATTTGTTATGCAAGGCTGCGAACACAGACCACATAATGGCTGCGAAGTTGTTATTTGACGCGAGTGGTTGTATTGAAACCTGAGCAAGCGAAGGATTGTAAGATTGAGCGAAGCGAGTTCAAAAGTAAAATCCTGAGCGTAGCGAGGCTTTCAAGCCACGAGACGCAAAACAACTTTGCTGCCGAGCGAAACCCATAACTTTTCACCTCACTATATGGTAGATGAAAGAAAAACTGTTGAACTATAACAAATTAGTTTTAATAAACAAAATTAGTTATTATTTATTAAACAAAAATGCGCTATGCCAACGAAGCCACAGAACGAACCAGCGGACCTCATGAATTTTACTACGTGCTTGTTCTCGGAACTTTGGATTTTGTTTTCAACGACTTTTTAGCCGTACCACCATCTATGAGAAATCTGGCACGGTTTGTTCGAAGGATTTTTTTCTAAGTGTTCGATCTTTGTTAACCGACTTCAAAAAAAAGGAGGTTTTCAATTCGACTGTATGTTTCTTTTTGTAACCCCGGTATTTGTGAATAGATTTTCATGATTCTTTTTTTTGTTGGAAAGAGGGTACCTCCATAGTGGTCCCATTTCATTTTGAAGAAAATTATCCACCTCTAAGGGTGGCTGATCACGCATGAACATTCATTTTTATAAACAGCGCCTAAATTTTACTCAAGGAGCAATTACTTTATGGTTGGTTTTGCTATTCTCGAATTCAAGGCGTTTTACTCTCTCAATATACTTTGAGTAATGAGAACCGATTTTTATTATCTCCTGTGTCAAGTTCCGTGTAGTGGCGAACTAAGGGATATTTCAATAAAACTTGTCAAATAGATGTAATTCCACGTACTTTTGAGGTCGGTTTTTTTAGTACTCTGTACTGAGATTATATTAATAATTATAACAAAGTAGTGGAGTAATTTCGCAAAAAATAATTAAATATCTATTCAATACTAATTTAATCAAAATTAGTTATCATTGTCAATTTAATGTCAACAATAACAATAAAATATATCAAAGGATTAATATTACTTAAATAATGTACGACAAATCGCGTACTTGAACGTGTATTACCTTTTTTATTTCATCGAAAGAAAAAGTAAGGTGCACCACAGTTCAATAGTCAAGTTCGAATTTCCAAAAGCTTGCACGCAGATATTTAATGAAAAAGATACCTTTGAGCCTTTCCGAGCCACTGAGTGAAAAGAAAAATTTCTTCAACCCGATAGGACTTGAACCCATGGATTTCTGGACACGTAACCTGTAGCTCAGTTGGTATGGAGCAGCACTACGGTACAACATGATCATTCAAGTCCCATCGGGTCGATGAAATTTTTCTTCGATCTTTGTATTAATAATAAATAAATAAATAACTTCACAAAAAAGTCAATAATACTATGGAAATTAATAATAACAACGCACACACTCAACATAGTCCCGCACTAGGGAAACACTATGTCACGGTTGCCATGGACACATAGACAACCATAAATTACACTCAAACTCACGAGAGAAATAAATTTAGACCATACAAACATTTCTCCCGGCCCAGCATTCGGACCTGGGACCTCTATGTGGCAGTCCGGCATGGTAACCGTTCGGCCACGGAGGCAATTATTACATTGTAATTACAACGCATATCTTAATTTCTATCCCGTTTAATCAGCAAATTAGACTATAAATTAAATGTATTTTTATTTGAAATAATTAGTAAACTACGCCCTTGATGACGTACCATGGATGAACTCACTATTGAAGAGCAGAATATCAAAAATTTGCAATAATAGTTGAATAGTAAGCTCTATGGCTAGCCCCTGACAAGCCACCATCCTTAACTTTTAGCCGAATACCAAACGTAAAAAAATACAACTGAGATGATTTGAAATTAGCAGACTTGGTATCCTGGTTGAGATGTGTGTATACAAGTTCGTTTCGTACACTTAGGAATAACCCTGCCATATGAATACGTTCAATTAAGAAACGTTTAAGTAAGTAGATAGACACGCAGCAAAGTAAGTACCTCTTGCCTTAATCCTGCGCAAAACTGTTCGTTTGCACAGCTGCTCTGACGTCACGACTTAGATTAATGGCAGGGCCGCAAATTATAGAAGTGACGTTTTTACCTCATTATAATACTCTTGAATATTTAATAGTGACTCATGCTAACCTCAATAGTGATCTATTGGTTATATCACCTAACACTCAATATTGAAAATTTGTAAGGTAAAACCATTGACTTACAAATAAATGGACGACGGGTCTAATACAAAAACCACGAAAAAAAATGTCCCAAGTCAACCTATTCGAAATTTAAATTGTATTGTCATCGCAGTATCGCGCTGTCAGTCGAACAAGTGAAGACTAAAGCGGAGTTTGGCGCTCTGTATATGATTTTAGCGCCTTACAAGTGCGGACCCGACGTCCATATAATTGTAAGTCAATGGGTAAAACTTTAAATAAATATTAGACAACATCACGTACGTTGCTCTGACCCAAAGTAAGTAGCTAAAGCACTTGTTTTATGGAAATTGGAAACAACGACGGTACCATAAACGCCCAGACCCGAGACAATATAGAAAAGTAGTTTCTACACTGCCCCGGCCAAGAATCGAACCCGGGACCTCAGAGATGGCGACACCATGAAAATCGGTGTGCAAGCCACTCGACCACGTAGGCCGTCATGCATGTTATATTAGAGCATTACGCCTACCCATAACAGCTATAGTGCCACTCAGAGTATTAAATCACAAAGATCTGAAGAGGCACCCATGTGCCTGTAAATTCACTAGCCTGCAAAACCGGAACGCAATAATGCTCAATGCAGTTTGCATGGCGACAGAAATAGGTAAGGTGGCAGTACTTCCTTAGACGAACTCTTTAACAAGGAACTCTACTGCTACAATAGGAGTAAAAACATTAAATCATAAAATGATCCGGGTCACTTATGAAATTGTAAATAATAATAATAATATATAATGTGCCAGACAACCACACATTACCTGGTCTCAAATTAGAGTAATCCCTGTACTATGGGTACCAAAGCAGCGGAATTTAATCCGAGGCACTGTCCAGATTGGTCCAAATTTGTCCTATCTGAAATCGAAACCTCCTTATCCAGGTCATCGAGGTCATCAAATGGAAATAGAGTGTAATTTAAGGCGAGTCGCTGAAGAAGTGGGAAAAATTGTTTTGCTAGATCAAATGGTTTAAGTATTTACTATTAACGGTCTTATGAAAAATATACCATACACCAGTGGCGAGGCGTCCATATAACTCGATTTCTATCAGTCTAAAATTTTCCCCGTACTTATATCAAATATTATAAATATTTAAAAGTAAGTTACTACTTTTTGTGCTCAATTTTACGTGTAGAATAATTAAATAAAGTGTACTAGTATCTTGTATGCTAATAAGTGCTATGTTTAATTGTCGCCAGGGCGCCTCTTATTAAGGCAAGTGTTTTTTGTTTTGCTCCGGTTTTACTAAAGACAATTTTCACGCCTCGCCACTGTCATACACATAAGGATATTGTCTAAAGAATGTGCTAATTCATTAAATTTTTATTAAATTGATATTCAATTATTTTTTGTGAAATTACTCCACTAGTTTGTTATAATTATTAATACAAAGATCGAACACTCAAAAAAAACACTTAGAAAAAATTCCTTCGATCCGGTCGGATTCGAACCGACGTCTTCTTGCATACCGTGCCAGACGCTATACCAATTAAGCCACGGAACGAACCAACGGACCTCACGAATTTTTCTATGTGCTTGCGTCGTGTCTTTGTACTTGGTCTTTCAACAACTTTTTAGTCGTAGCGCCATCTATGAGAAATCTATGACAGATTTATCACTCAGTTAGTACCTTTACAGCTACCAGTCCTGGCGAGAGATGTCGCTATTTACTGTATTAATGAAATTTTTATTGAATTGATATTTATACAATTATTTTTTGTGAAATTACTCCACTAGTTTGTTATAATTATTAATACAAAGATCGAACACTCAGAAAAAACACTCAGAAAAAATTCCTTCGATCCGGTCGGATTCGAACCGACGTCTTCTTGCATACCGTGCCAGACGCTATACCAACTAAGCTAAATGTGCTAATTCGTTACACGATAGGATGTATGTTACTCGATTATATAAAATGCGGAAAAGAAGATATAGTAAAATTCTAAATAAAATAAAATTCGCAATTATCCCAAAACCTGAAAATTGACCAGAGGTTAAACGCCACGCCATGACGCCCGTTGCTACGTCGTCATCAAAGGGTACTTATCAACGTCTGATCTGTGTTAAATTTTCTCCGCCTGTTCTTATTTTATTCATATTAATTTTCAGCGCGCGGATTGCGGACATCCACACTCACCTCCTAAAATCTATGCTCGCGTACAGAATCCCAGGGCCTTAATACGATTTAGTTCAAAGTAAAGACAAGATATGAATTAGAGATTTATAAATAACCGTTAATATTAGGAATAAATTTAAATAATTTACATGGAATTAATTAATAATAAACTTAATACAAAAGGTTTCGGAGTTCAAATCTAAAATATTTTGTATTTATGTAATTAGAACTCAATTTACATTGCCACGGAAAGGAAGCGAATTTTGGTTGCAAAATTGCACGTTACACAGTAGACATAAAATTGTTTATGCTATGTGTTACTATTTCGTTGTCATTCAGTTTCGCGGCGATGTACATTTTGCCTAAAGGGACCACTTCATAGATACCAATGACCGATTAATTGATTACGCGTGGCCTCTTTATCCTCGCTTACAAGTCTAATGTATATAATGCATGTTAATAACCACGGAAAAAAAAAACAATGGAATAAGTCTCGATTACTATCAAAACCGCTGTCATCTAAACACACATTATGATAACGTTAAACACTGCGAAATATTGATAATGATTGGTCGTACTTTGTAATTTTAAAAGATGTCATAAATTCTGGACCGTTAATATAACTTAAACTTTACATTGATGGCATATCATTGAAAGTATTCAATTATATAGTAGTCAATTATACTGAGACTTAATTCAAATTTTTCTTATTGTCCTGTGTCAATAACGACTTTTTTTTGTCATAGTTCTTAATAGAGAAACAATAAAGCTCTATCCCGCAAACGACACCCGAATTGAAGTTCAAAATTCAAAATTAAAAATCGAATACGAGTAAATAGGCCAAAGTCCAACCATAGCTGCGTCAGTTTTAAAAACCGACATTTTATTTAAAACAGCATCACTAGGTTCTTTTAAAGTAGGCTACACACGTCCCGATTATCGTCTGTTAATTAGATCAGTGCCCTAGTTTCCGAGGTGCGGGCATCCAAGGCCCCACTATCAGCTTACCTACTTATTATTAAGCCGAAGCCATACACAATGGTACATATGATGCATTTTACTGTTTGTTTCTTTGGTATATAGTAACTTAGCAAGTTAATATTTAATTAAAGAAATATGAGTCTTTGGTTTTTAAAACTAGCAGATGATATCCTTAGCAGTGGCAGTGACTATACAAACACGATATGGTAAGAAAGTTATTTTTTTAATTACGTTTGTGTAGATGAGGCCTCAGTAATTCCAACAATTTCATAGACAAAGAATGAATAATTTCTCAGTATTTCTAAGAAATTAGACAAAAGAAGCTAAAGATCAACAATAGACAATACAAGTCGAAACAATTCTAAATCATTCGTTGTTTTTGTCGAAAATAATTCAACATCAACTACTCAAAAAAAGGTTGAATAAAATCCTTATTCTCCATATTTCTGATTTTATGATATGATTTTAGTAGCAGTAGACCTTCTGAAAGAGTTGTTTTCATTCCATATTTGTCTGTATCAAGGATGCAATGCTATTGGCCTACATTTTGTCTTCCACAGTAGTTAGTTCAGGGAAGTACTGCCACGTTACCAAATTCTGTCGCCAAGCAATAATGAGCATTACTGCGTTTCCGTCTTGAAGGGTAAGGGTGCTGGTGAAATTACAGGCATATGGGACTTGTCAACTTATGGTTTCTGGGTCACGGGCGCAGCGGCAGTGTCTCTCAGATCTTTATGATTTAAAGCTCTGAGTAGCCATGGAACTGCTATGAACAGGTGCGTCGCCTACCATCAGGCGCGTGACTTGTTCGTTCTGTCACTTGGTATCATAAAAAATACCATGTTATTAAAATATTCACTGTGAGATTTGCGATTTGCACAACATGCCATTAACAGAACACCGCTATATTATCCTTTCAAAAAGATAAGGAAAAATTGACAAAGAAAATTTCGAAACGACCAAATCGTGATCGATCAGGCCATGGATGAGATTGAAGCACGTGCCCAATATCGCCTCATGAATAGCAAGCCTCGTTTTACTTTCATATGAAGGTATTAAAGGTGAATTTACGCTAGCAATTTAATGCATACCTATGTCGAAACCTTATGTAGAACGAATTCATCGTGTCAATAATTCGACAGGTTGTCGAAGGAACACAGGCTTTGTTACTGTGTGTAGGTAGATGTTTGTGATATAAAAATTCCAATGTTCGACCTTGCACATCAAGTCATTGTAATCATTGCATAATCTCAAATTGCGTTGTGCAGTATCTTGATTACATCAGAGTACTAAAGTGTAATTTTATTAAAAATAATTTAATTAAGTTTTTATTAATCGTAAAGAGTGTAGGTTTCATATTCTTGTCCTAATTTCAGTGTTCCGTAATTTTTGATAAAAATATTGAAATACATTATTTCGATGTACTTCTGCTACAGTAATCAATTTAATGCAAATATTGATGGGTACATCGTTACAGCCTCTGGTGATTAGAAGGCTGGCAGCTACATAGTCAAAAAGTTTAGCTATCCGTAGGGGATACTGGCAGCCTCCTAGACACGACGCCTAAGGGCGTGATCCACGAATTTTTTTACCTATAACTTGAAGCGTTTAACGAAGAAAATCATTTTTCTTTCTTCTCTTCTGAATGTAGGTATATATCATGACGTACCTATCGCGGGTACACATAGGCAGCCACAAAATCCGCAAACATCCAAACTTGCGAGAGAAATTAATGTAAGGCCTATAATACAATAATAGCATTAGCGCTCCTTGGGAAAGAGTTCGTCCAGGGATGTACTGCTACCTTGCCTATTTCTGCCGGGAAGCAGTAATGTGAGCATTATTGCGTTCCGGTTTTGAAAGGAAGGGGTGCTGGTGAAATCACAGTCACATGGGATTTGTCAACTCATGTGTCAGGGTGATGAGCACAGTGGCAGTGCCCCTCCGATCTTTGCGGTTTAAAGCTCTGAATGGCACTGCAACTGTTATAAACAGGCGTGTCGGTTACCGCCAGGCCCACGACCTATTAGACCCGTCATTTGCTATTACACCTATAAAAAAAAATTGAGATATTTCTCCCGGTCAGCATGGTAACTGTTTTTGCCAGACAGCCACACCAATTACCTCTCAAACTTGGAAATTCCTATACTATGAGTACCAGAGCAACGAATTTTACTCCAGGACACTATCCGGAGCACAGAGAACACCAGAACCATTTCCCAAATTAGTCCTACCGGCAATCCAATCTGGAACCTTCTCATCCAGCGCCCACAAACCGTTTAGCCCCCGAAGTCGTAATATGAGCATATTAAGAAGATTATCATCAACATTCAACGCCTTGTTATAAACGGGATGCCTTTCTCGTAACAGCTTTGTCAATGGTATAACTAAGTATTTATTTCTGAATAAAAGTTTATATATATGAATGCTAATTATCTGCCTATTCACATTGTAAACAAAACATACAAACTTAAAAAAAGTCAATATTTATAATAACAGCCATAACGATAAAGGCAACCTTGTATACAATGAACATTCACGAAATTCAATAGGACATCAATTCAAATAAATCAACTTGAGACTAGTACGCATATTACAAACAGCGAAGGTCCCAATAACAGCCTTAGTAAATAGAACAGCATCTGTATAAATGCACGAACTTAACACAAAGGCGTTTTTATCTTTTTTCTTTGCTGAATTTTGAGTTTATTTTGCGCTCACTTTATTTATGTATTCGGGTGGCCCGCCGAATGACTAAATGTTAAAACCCACTTAGAAAGTAGTAAATACTGGCAACTTTTTGAAATTATACCGTTTAATAAGTAACGAGTAATAACAATTTCAATTAAAAAAAAAACAATGTTCCATTTTTAAACCTGAATTAGGAACTGAACTTATATTCAAACAACCACATTCCATTTCGTCCAAAATTATAATTACTTTTCTTGCCACGAATAAACTGAGAAATTTACTAGTTGACAACAGAAAGAAAGAATGTAATACTATAAGCAAGAAATTCAAAACCGTGTGATTGTCCCACATTGCATTGTGTACGGAATGCAAAAAACCGGATGTATTAAATGAAAGGGCGCTGTTGAACTATTGTTTAGGTTTTAATGGACTCTCAACATAGCTACATTTTCCCTTCAGTCGAGAAATATCACACGTAAAAAGATAACGTTCATTAGTATCTTTCCTATGTAGCTATGGAGATAAAGGGATGTTTCCGGTTTGTTTTTGTATTCCATTCACTCAAAAGAGTCTAGTGATGATGGTCTTCAGACTTAAGATAAACTACGTCAATACTAAAATCAATAACGTTGCCGTGCTTATCACTCAGGTTACCATTTTTTTATCATGTCAAGTGATGGGACGAACAAGTTAAGGTAAGCGACACGATTGTCCATAACAGATGTAGTGCCACTCAGATGTTTAAATCGCAAAGAACTGACAGGCACTGCCGCTGCGCCTGTCACCCTGAGGACATAAGTGACAAGTCCCATGTGCCTGTAATTTCACCACCCTTACCCTCCAAAACCGGATCGCGTTGATGCGCACATTACTGCTTGGCGGTAGAAATAGGTAAGGTGGCAATACTTCCCTAGACGAACTGTTTTACTGGTCCTAATTTCGGAAAGAGTTACGCTAAGTTTTTCGGAATGTGAAACACACTTTCCCATATCTAGCATATTTGTCACTGCAAATTACGAAGATAACGGAATTTAATGGAACTTGAGAACGTGTGACATGTGTTCATTACTGTAATTTCATTATGTGTAATGAACAAAAGATTCCAAAGTAGGTATGTGGCGTTGGAATGTCTTCGAATTAAAGCATTCGTCGGCAACACCTTCACTTAAGAATGAGATGTTAATGAACTTTTCTTTAGAAACCAAAACGTGCCTATACAGCTGAAATGCTCGCGCTCAAGCATGTCCAAAGATAATCTACATATTAATTGGCGCCGACTGAGTCATGAAAACAACACCACCTATGGAATTTTAACATCGTATCGACCAATGATTGACGGTTCACGTAACCACTGTTATTTTTTGCCGAATACCTCACAAATCGACCACGTTTTCATCCAGTTTAGAACAATGATGTCAGTCAGATAGTAATCACCGTGAAATAACACCAATTTTAACGTTGTAATTAAATGATTCCTTGATGACAAGCGAAAATCTAAAACGTATTTTAATATATCTCATATCCGATTGCTCCACCGTCGAACTATTTTTTTATTGGATTTTCAATGTTAACGCTTCCAACGATCGCAGGTGATTATCTAAAAGTGCCTAAGCAATTCGAGCGTTAGTAATTTCGCGGCATGGTAATAGACTTTTTCTATACAGCTCCATGAATTAACTTGCAGCAACATAACTTTGGTTGCTGCGCATTTGAATGTGTAAACAATTTTAGAGGTCAATGATTTCTCAAAGTTTCGCGACTTCGAAACGATATTTGAATTGTATCGTCGCGCTGGAACCTCGTTCTTCAAACCTACTTTTGAATAAGTCCTCTGCTGCTTCAAATTTCTAATGTATAGACAATAAATTACGGATGATTGCAGTATTGGATCGAATCGAAATTATTACGCATCTCTACACAAACAACGAGTTCGTCGATTACGAAGAAAGTGTTGCCGAAATGGCAGGATCATTAAAGCGTCGTTTCAAAACGGCATATCATAAAAGATTTCGCGTGCTTATCGTCAAGTTTGGAAACCCGCACCTGCCGCATGCCGTTGTGGTACAGTGAAATGGCAGAGGCAGCGTCACGCACCGGAGAAAGTGTACTACAAAGTGTACCTGCGTGCGACTGGTCCCAATTGGGTTACGGCCTCGAATATCAACGGCTAAGAGGCTGTTCTTTTTTCGTCGCAAGCTGCTGTTCGAACCGGTCCAGAGTCCCTGTCCTCTCCGCGTAGGACATAAATCGTCTAACGGCGGAGTTCGAATTTTAAACTCGAAAACCGC
Organism: Hyposmocoma kahamanoa; assembly: GCF_003589595.1. NCBI lineage: Eukaryota > Metazoa > Arthropoda > Insecta > Lepidoptera > Cosmopterigidae > Hyposmocoma > Hyposmocoma kahamanoa. The sequence goes on from NW_020653945.1 coordinate 4,872,892, forward strand.
AAATACATCAATTATTCCAATTGGCAACAAAGAAAAACGAAGATTCAAAAACTTTACATAAACGTAACGTAAACAAAGAAACAACGTCCGAACTTTATTAATCCTAATTTTAATCAATTTTATCTAGGCATTTATTTATTACACTTTAAGAAGAAAAAAGGAGGAACCCCACCTCTTTTCTGTTATAATCTTTTAGGAAACAGGATATTCCGTGAATCGCACGCGCTTTATTATTGTTTGGAATGTTTTCTGTACCAGCGATAACTTTTCATGATAGTGTAAATTTATGTCATCTTTTGAACTTTATGGCTTTTTAAGGTTGTTTTGATAACTTTTGCGAGTTCTCTGCATGAATTCTTAGATTACACTTTCAAAATCTTTTTTAATTATTATTTACTTTATACATTTTAAAGTCACGACTATGCCGTTAGCATAATCCTCAATTCTATAACAACATTAACAGTGCATACTGCGTCGGCGTGCAATGATAAGAGCATCAGAAAATATTTGTGAGCTTAATATTATTGGAATATGCCTTGATAGAAAATCACCCGATGATTACTCCTTCACGGTGTTATCTATGATTACTTTAATTACGGCCGTAAGATGGTGAATTAAGTGGTAAATCCTTCCTGTGTTTCAAAACCTTAAGATAACTATTAAAATAAAATTGTCACTGTACGTACCTTGAATGTTTCGGCAATCCACGACAATCAACGGATAACTTTGACAACGCAAAGATAAATTTTACACATAACACTTTCCTATTTTACAAACGGCAGGTCCACAGTCCACATTACACTATTGGTTAAATAAAATTACTTGATAAGAATAAAAAAGGAGTATTGAATGAAAAAAAAAATTAAGTTCAATAGTCTCGGTGGAATGCATGCGTTTCAACTAACCGTTGGCTCGATTGTGTAGAATCTCGTTAAAATTTTAAATGTTAGAATTAAAACACAGCACTGTTTATTAATTTTGAAAACAAAGGCACTTCAAATGCACGGACAAGTATGAAAGTTGTATTTGTGTCGATGGCTGTCAGTTCACACAGCGTCGCGTACGCACGACCGCAACTCACGGCGGATCAAACCAATATGGCGAGCGGAGAACGCGAATGAAAGGAACGATGTTTGAATTTTGAATCGAGTGAACGAAAGTTTCTTGAGTAGGTACGTTCGTACGTTCGTTGTTGACCACTGTTGAATGTAAATTATTGATATTTTGCGGCATTTCATATCACATAGTTCACGACATTGCTGTGGTAGAGACTTGAATTAGTTGCACTATGACTTTTAGCAAAAGGTATTCAGGTGATAAATATTATTATCTATTAATGATAATTCTTTGAAAATGTGTAACAATTAAGAACTAATTCATTAAAGTCTAAACTATTCCGGTTAAAGGTTTCCAGTCTACGTCTGATATGACGTTTTTTTGGTTTTTTTTTCTATGACACTTCCGGTACCTAGACCGACCAGATTGATCGTTTGTGGTTTTGTTGTCACTAATATTTCGGCTAATTAATTACTTACCAATTGATTAATAAAAATCTATGCCGTATGATGTATTGCATTTATTGAAGTAGATAAGGAACAGGTCTTTAATACTAAATAACGTTTTATTAAGGAGTAAATGGCAAGGCGTTGGAACTTGTCTCGAAAGTAGACATAAATGGAGTGACTTTTTTGGGTCCTCCGGTAAAAGTGGGTGTTCCGCAGGGCTCAATACTTGGACATTTCTTTTTATTTTTATTTTAATGATCTACCATTCTTTGTTAAGGACCTTTACGGAATAGTATTGTTTGCTGAAGACACATCCTTGATTTTTAAAACAGACAGACATGACGTTAACTACGATAATATTAACGATACCTTCTCAAACGTAGTTTATTGGTTTAATGGTAACAATTTATTATCCAGAAGACAAAGTGTATTAAATTTGAATTACCTAATAAAATCGTCCAATCATAGAAATGAATGGAAAAAAGTTATACCTACCTTGTTAACGAAGCTGTCGTTTTGAGTGACTTTAGATAGTAAACTTCAATGGTATCCAAAAATATCTTCTTTGGCTAGCAGATTAAGCATTGCTGCATACGCAGTCTATAGAATACGTAAATTCAAGGAGATTGCAGTCATGATAATGGCATCACAGTACGTTTGCTCAAATATTTTGTATGCCCGTAAAAATATACCTATATAACTTCATTAAGAAATGAGATATCCTTAAATTAACCTTAGAACTAAGTCACAAAAGTCCGAAATCGCGTTTAGTAAGTACCACGATTTCGTTTAACGTTTCGGTGAACGATTCTTTTATGGGGAACTGTATACTCGTTCATACAATCAGATTCCGGAGCATATATTAAGATTATCATTTCCTAAGTTTAAAACTAAATTAAAAGTATTTTAATAGAATAGTCATATTAGAAAATTTAAGAGTACGTGTTAAGTAAAGATGTATCGAAAGACAACATTTGTCTAGATTTCACACAATTATGATTCAAAGTGTATTCCATAGCATTTAATTTTATTTGAAAAGAGCAATTTCAAGAAACCAGCGCAATGAACGAGCATAGCATACATATTTAACTGCCTCCGTGGCCGAACGGTTACCATGCCGGACTGCCACGCAGAGGTCCCAGGTTCGATTCCCGGGCCTGGAGAAATGTTTGTATGGCTTACATTTATTTCTCTCGTGAGTTTGGGTGTAATTTGTGGTTGTCTATGTGTGTGTGTCCATGGCACCCGCGACACAGGGTTTCCCTAGTGCGGGGCTATGTCGAATGTGTGCGTTATTTATTATTTATTATTTATTATAGCTTAAGAATTACGCTTTTAAGTGTTAAATTTTACCTATGCAATAAATGATTATTTAAATTTGAACACACAAACAATTTTGTAGGTATTATATTTGCAATCTTTTTAGGTTTTAATCTTCATATTGAACTACATGCAGCACGTTAAAAAAAGTAAATTACACATACCAAGTATGTCAAAAACACGTCAAAATTCAAGCAAAACTCAAATAACAACAAACGTGTTATGGATTCTTAACATCTAAATTCTAGTAAAATATTTTCATTTTTAATTTTAGGCCGCAAAATTATTATGAACGTATAATTTTGAAACAGAAAAGTACAGGCTCACTTCAACATGGCTTTAGATTTAGTCAGTATAGCGCAGCCTCACTACATACCCGGGTGAGTTACATTATACTTAGTATCTCAATTAACAAGGTCTAAATTTATTAGCTCACTCCCTTTACTCCTCCGAAAAAACGGAAGAAAGAAGTAGGTACGTACGTACATAATATTAACATTTACGTAGAAGTTGATTTTTCCAGTTTGAACATGATCCTCATTATTTATACAAACAGGCTGAACGTCTTTCGGCTCAAATGAAATAGTGAATGAATTAATATGGGGTGTAAACCTATACTTGACTGTACACGACTGTAAGAGTATGTTATTTGCTTGATACCGTAAACAGGATAATATTTGATATGATAGAAATAACATCAAAAATTTAACTAACCAAATCATGCTTTTATTGGCCTGACTAAGATGTACCCAAGATGCGTAGATGTAAAACGAACAATGAAAATACAACCGACACCGCGGGCCCGAAAAGTCGGTTTGTTTGAAAAAACAAATATACGCGATTTAAATACGGAGAAATAGTTTCATTCCCGATAAAAATATAACTTGAATTTTCGCTCGAGCGGAATTATTTACTGTTTATTCTTGTAGTATTCTTGTTGTCCCTATCTACCGACTCAAGAGATAGGGTTTTCCGGAGAGCCTGCGGGCTTGACAGCAAGACCAGGAAACAGCGGGCGTGCGGGCCAAGCCCTCCGCCAGTGATACGCCTTCACGGGCGTCTCTGGTGGACCCGGACTTGGATATGGACTCGCTGGAGTTTGTGGTTGGCTGCAGAGATGGACTTGTTTGTCTGCCCCGGTGATGTGTGGTCGGGGCGTCTGTCTCGTGCACAGCTAGCGCGTCTTAGTAGCGGTCTAGTTGATGGCCTCAAGCGAGCAGACGCGCGGGGCATGTGAGTTGGCCTTTAAGTTGGAAACTATGTCCGGACATTGTCGTAGGACACTGCTACTTGGCATCTCCGGCACTACCCCGGAGAGCAAGTAAAGGATGAACTAGACATCCTCCGGTCCTTCCGGCCGCGTAGGAATTTCGGGACTGGAGAGACGCCGTCCAATCGACGTCGGGAAGTGAGCGTGTCTTACAGCTTCGTCACCGATGAGGAGATTTGGTAGTGGACTCAGAGTCAACTACCAAATCTAGTCGATTTAGCGGTAGCACCCGCTAGTTGCGCAATGCGCAACGGGAAGTGAGCGTGCCCACAACTCCGGTACCTACCTGGAAAATAGGGAGGGCACTGTAGGTGCACCCGGGGCGGCTCACCCGAGGCCTCTCGAAGAACCGGATGAAGTCAAGTGACAGAGGTGTGTGTCAACCCTGTAGGTACACTGACTGATCTGGGGTCACTCTCGTATACCCTAAGGGTCGGTAGGGAGGGTCACTGTAATCAAAACTAATGTAGAAAGATGTGGGGCTTTCTAGTTTATTCCTGTAGTATTGGAGAAATATTCAGTACTATAGGTATGTGCTATTTTTTATAAAAATAAAAAAAATCGATGATCAACGCACTGCTGGTGATTGTGATTCTTATAATAGGTAATAGTACTAACATTAGTAAAAAAGAAGTAAATAGTAGCATTGACGTGTTCTTGAGAATTCAAGAGAAGTGTGGGTGTAAATTCATACTAAGTGCATTCCCTTACTGCTCTAACCTAGGCATCGCTCGTAATAAGTATATATACAACATAAATTCGCACATTCATAATTTGACTTGCCGTCATAGTGACGTTATATTTTGTTTTGATATTAATAAGTTCATAAGGAACTTCAATCTTTTTGAGGATAATTTACTTTTACCCCTAAGGTATCTAAGACATATAGCTAGTTTGCTATCTTTTAATATTAAGGACGCTGTTATAGAAGATATAACACAGTCCCACGACAATGCTCCTACTTTAAGTAGCAACAGTATACTTTTTAATAAGCATAATTTAAACTGAAAAACACGACAACAGAAAAGTCTAATCGTTTCCATGTAGTACATCAAAATATTCAAGGCTTTTCTGGCAAAACATTAGAAATAAGTCTTTTTTTGCACGATATTTCCGTTGACGTGTTTT
>NW_020653945.1:4878514-4901629 GCF_003589595.1 Hyposmocoma kahamanoa
TTTTACCTATGGAATAAATAATCTTTGACTTTGACTTTGACTTTGCTGGTAAGTGACGGCATAGACGAAGAGAGTACACGCTCGCTCTAGTAGATACTTGTTCAGTGTGAGCTTAAGGCGAGGTATTTCAACGCGAGCCTAATTTTAGGAGGTGCGGTGTGTGGGGCCACCCCTGAAAATTAATATGAATAAAATGAGAATAAGCTGAGAAAATTTTACATCGATAAGCGCCCGATGGCGACTGACGGAATACGGCGGGCGCGGCGTGTCATTAAACCGCTGGGCAATTTGCAAATTTTGGGATAAATGTGAATTTGATAACTATAGGGCTTCAATTGAAAAACAAAATTTAACAGCTTCTCTGTGGTACCAACATGAAGAGAAATATCTCCATATAAAAATTTTGAGCAAAGTTAGATATTTTGTTCTTAAATAATTCATTTTAGACTTTTATTTTGGCCTGTTTTTAGGATTTTTTGGACACATTCTTTGGACAACATTTTTAGGTGTATCGTATATTTTTTATAAGATCATTACCTATTTAATAATAAATAACTAAACCGTTTGATCTAGCAAAACAGTTTTCCCGCTTCTCCTCCTGTGACTAACCTTAAAAAGTTCCAGTAAAATATCTAGATACAGATACAACCCCAATGAAGGGTATACAAATAGTACTAGTATTCGGCAAGGAGTTTCACGCCTACAGTACCTGTAAATAAAATAGAAGCAAAAAAATTTGTGCGAATTAATTGTATGCTTGTAATTAATTAATTATACACATTATATTATATCAAAATGCTATGAATCTATCCTGCTGGAATAAGCTGGAAGAAATCCCTTTATGGAATAAGTTCGCCTTTGAACACTAACATTGTTAAAATTTTTTTGGTACAATAAAGTGTTTACATAACAACACATAATATAGGTTTTACTACTGGGCACGGGTCTCCCCTACCGAGAGGGTTAACACTTTTTTTCATACTCACACGTTTTTCAAGGGTAGCGAATATTCTTCGACGTGCAGTGAATTTTCAGCAACTCGTATTAAACAATAACTCTTTTAAATTATAAATACACAAGCAGGTTAGAAATAGTTACCCTTAGAGTCAAGTCTCAAGTCACACTGAATGAGCAGCGGCAAGCAGCGAGCCGAGGAGCATTTTCGGTGCAAAATATTGCCTAGCATTTTAAATCTCATCTTCTAAAGACAATAGTTCAAGTTGATTTGAAATGAGAGAAGGGATAATGCGGTGCCGCGAGCAGCCCTGAGATCGCGCGAGACTTATAGCGACTAGTTAACCCCGCCGCCGCCTATGTGCTTTACGTCATTTCACTGGCGGGTATTGACCATAGATGATACACTATACTTGAGAGTATCGACGTAGCAAGTGTGAATAAAATAAAAAAAGAATTAGTTGAAATCCTCCGTATTTATTGCTACACGACATTCATTGAACGATATAGTTAGACCGAACACTAAAAGTATTCAACAGTGCGACAAAGCAAGCCATTATTTCGTGAAGACTCGCGCCACGCATCGCCATCGCCAGTTTCTCAGGCCGCTGCGCGCTGCAGTTCTTTTCGTGTGACTTGACCCTTACATTGAAAGTAAAAACATTATTGCACCATACCATTTTAGCAGGGTTTCAAGACCGTCGGTCCAAAATGCTCTCGTGAGATAAAGAGGACAATGCGCCCAAAAGTGGGAATGTCTTTTGAAATTAAATGACATGGTCACGAGGTATGCTTTAAATTACTCACTTCGCCTACATGTCTTTGGGAGAAAATAATATTTGGAAGGACATGAACAAATAACCTAGTTACGCGAAATTCGTAAAGATGAATTATTATTATATAAAATGGAAAAACATTAGATAAGAAAACACAATGTACCTAACACGATTTTTGTTTCTAGGTTATCAATATCATTTTCTAACACATGAAAAAACTGTATTTCCATGCAAAATTTTGCTTTTGGGCAATGGAAAGTTGAAATTTGCGTACCTTTATGGAAACGTAAAAATTTTCGTGTTTCTCTTTTTTTATAATAATAATTTGGCTTTCCTTTCGCATTTAGCCAATAAAAGGGTTGGGAAAGCAGAATTACAGTTTATGGAAGAGGTACGGAATTATAGGATAGCTGTTATGTATCAGCTTATACATATTAAAGCTTGATATTAATATTTTCGACAAGTAGTGTTACTCTTTATTTAAAGACAAAAAGGGAATATTATATTTCAAATCAATACCTAATAAATGAATGTATTTAAACCAAACTTCTACAAATTGACGAAAAAGAACCTAGATATGTTTAGTTTTGTGAGATTACATATGTAAATATTCCAATAAGTAACTAAGTAATACCACTTTGACAGCCACAAAATCAAAGTTTCAGAGGTATAGGTACTCTTTTCTATATACTTGCTACTCAATTGAACGGGAACCTACACTATAATTTAAAATTTAATAAAAGAGTAAAAATTAAAATAAGTTTCTCACAGATGGCGCTACGCAAAAAAGTCATTAATAATCTCAGTACAGAGTACCTACTAAAAAAGCGACCTCAAAAGTACGTGGAATCACATCTGTTTGCCAAGTTTTATTGATTATTGATATATAACTGCCTCCGTGGCCGCACGGTTACCATACCGGACTGCCACGCAGAGGTCCCCGGGTTCGATTCCCGGGCCGGGAGAAATATTTGTATGGCCTACATTTATTTCTCTCGTGAGTTTGGGTGTAATTTGTGGTTGTCTAAGTGTGTATCCATGGCACCCGGGACACAGGGTTTCCCTAGTGCGGGGCTATGTTGAGTGTGTGCGTTATTATTATTATTATTGAAATCGGTGACCGGAAAGTGCGCAATAAAACAAAAAATAAAATAAAATTTAGGCGATATTTGTAAAAATGAATATTCATGCGTGAACCTTCAGAGGTGGATGATTTTCTTAAAATTAAATGGGACCACTATGGAGGTCTTTCCAACAAAAATAGAATCATCAATAACGGTTCACAAATGGCGGAGTTATCGCGTAACAAACGTACAAAAAAAAACATACCGTCGAATTGAGAACCTCCATAAACAAAGATCTGCAAGAAGCACATGGTAAAGTTCGTAAGGTCTGCTGGCTCGTTCCGTGGCTTAATTGGCAGAGCCGGTTCGAATCCAGCCGTATCGAATTAATTTTTCTAAATGTTATACTCTCAAACCAAAAACAGATTCTTTTAGAAAATTTGTTAAAGCATCGTGAAATTAAAGTATCCGGTTGGGGCTACTTGTAAGTAAACATTAGGTACTTGTGTGTTAGAAGCCCCCTCTTCTAAGTTACATTTCTTATAAATAAGGAAAATAAGATTAATAAAGAAAGAATAAAAACTTCATATGCAAAGGAAAATAAACTAATGTAATTATTTAAAAAATATAAATTAATCGTGTGCTCATCGAAATAATAAATTAATTTTAAGCATGTCCTATAAATTTAAAATGTAATTCTTATGAAGTTTGACGATTGTCAGCAGCAAATTTCCATGTATGGTGGAACCTGAAAAACAGCAATGGTGCTGAGGATTCATCCTTTTCATTGGCACTAGTCCACGTTTCCGAAACTCTTTACTGTTAACCGTTTTATTGTAAATGTGCTCATGAATAAATGTTTTATTATTATTAATAATAATGTACCTAGGTACTACAAGTGAATTTAAATGTAAACAAGTAGCTATATATTTTTGCAATGTAATTCATTATGTACTTACATTGATTCAATTTGAAAGATAAATATAAAAATTGCGTGTATTCAAATATATGTATATAATTACTTACTGGAACTCGTAAAATACCGTTGATTTCCATAAATAATACATTAGACAATATCACATACGTTGCTCTGATCCCAAAGTAAGTAATTATCGCACTTGTGTTATGGAAATCGGAAACAACGAGACGCGCGACGACCTCGAGAGATGGCGACACCATGAAAAACGGTGTGGAAGCCACTTGACCAAGTAGGTCGTCAAATATCATTGAGAAACTTAAAATACTTATTAGTAAAATTATCTTAAAAGCAAATTATCTTAAATTAATTAAAGTAAATAAAAAACGATGTATTGCAAAATTTGTTCCTTTGGTGTCGACTTTTAAGTCTGGCGCCTAAATTACATAAGGTTGGTTTACTTATGAAACACGCAAGATGTCGATTGTCAAGGTTTCTTGCATAATATTATTATGTAGGTATTATCGATTATCCAGTAAGTTTTGCAAGGATTTATTTTGAAATGTATTGCCTGAGACCTCTTTATTTAGATAATATTAATTAAACAAGTTAATTTGAAAGAAAGCGCATAAAAGGGAGTAGTTAATCTATATATCGCTGCTGTGGCCCAGTTCAAAATTAATTCTTACTTACAACTGATATTTATTAAGAAAATGTAAAATTTTATTGAGACTGGCATAATAAGCTTTTCATTGGCTAGAAAAATCGCGTAACAACATTGGGGTTGTTTGCATTTCATCAATTTTGCGCTGCAGACACGTCTCAGTTTTTTTAGCCATCTTTCTAATGCTGCTGCTGAGATTGCTGTTGAGATAGGCTGCTGTTCTAAAAAGGCATTTACATATTTTACGTAATTTACTTTTCATGTTATTTAAAAAACAGGGACTCTACCTCGAAAAACGAACCAACGATTTAAAGGTGAGAACTAAATTCCAAGCGCCCAACTCCATATTTGATATGTAATTTCATTTAAATGCATCCCTTTACTAGTGTTGTAACAAAATTGTTAACTAACAACACAATAACTCGAGGCACAATATTAATGTTTTGACCAAACAACAAGTTTTAAAAATAAATCTTAAATGACTTCACTATTTCCTGCAATAGGTTAGACACACATTAAAAATGAAACCGAATATTTATTTTAATTGCAAGCAATTATTATCATGATAAGGAATACCTATATATAGTAATTGTGCGATTTCTACTCGCATTCAGTCGGTTTTTTAAATATTTTATGGTATGATTGCATGCCTTTGTCAAGGGTTTATCTTACTTTGCAATAATACGCTTGACTGGGAAACGAGTCTGTCTGTGTCTATAATTCTATAGGTAACAGGGGCGAGGCGTGTAAATTATCGTTAGTAACTTATTCTACACGTAAAATTTAATACAAAATGTAGTATTTGGTACGTGGAAAATTTTAGGTAAGCCGGTGAAAATCAAGTTATAAGGAAACCTCGCCTGAAACTGATGGGTTTTAAATCTTTGGTTCAAAGTCCAAAGAGAAAAATTTAAAGCTATCTTTTGGCTCAATGCTCATATTTTCAAAAATTGTTTTATAGCATTTCGCAAAATATGGTGAAGCATCTCTATAAACTTTGTTCTCCGATCAGGGGGTCTACTCCCGTTCTCGGTCCGACATACGTCCGAAACGGTTACCTATCAGTAGTTCGAAATGACATTTTCCAGAAATAACTTTTGGTCGAAATTTCATAACCTCGAAAGTAATTTCGAGAGGAAAATGTTTTTTCTTTTAAACTTAACTTAACCTAACCTAACCGAACCTAACTGTGTCTTTGCGATATACATTCAACATATTCTGATAGAACAACTGTTTCGTTATATAATTCGGTTTTTGGTGTACTGAAAATTCGAACAAATATTATTTCGGACAAAAAATTTCGACTTTGTGATAAGTTACCGTCCGAAATAGTTACAGTCAAATATATTAAAAGACGCATGATGCGTATGAAGCTTCATACTTGAGAATGTTTTTTAATTTAGTCGAGTATTATTTATTTAACAGTCATTGTTTCGGACGGTTATTGGGCGGAGAACGAAAATAGACCTCAGGTGTTTGTGCCACAGCTTCTAGTCAGTTATATTTATAATATACTAGTGCAGCCTAGCCTTAGAGAAATGAGAATGCAGAAGTCTCAGTCCACAAGATTTATTGTAAGATGATAAAATAGGAAAAGAAAGGCTGTAACAAATAATAAAATTATATAAAGAAAATGTAGAATTATTATATAACACTTCCAATGAAACTAAATAACACAATGCACAATTCATCCCAAAAGGGCCTATGTAACTAATAATTTTAACAGTTGGTAATCGTCGTGAAGTTTAACAATAAGGAATGAAGGTGATTTTTGGGAAAATTTCCTCGTTTCAAAAATTTTGATGGTAGTGATGACGGATAGGACAAACGTAAGAATAGTGAAGGAAAATATAATTCGAGAACGATTCAAAATTTTAAAAAATTTTGCCAGGAACCAGAAAAGTGGAAGATAAAAAGGTAGAATGACGATAAACGAGGTCAGCATCGTCACACTAGGATCCAAAATTGAACTCCATAGATTTTAAATCCAGGTGTTTTATTATTCGTCTTTTTGACCAACAGGTACACTGGACACTGTCCTGAATACAAGTACCGCATCGGGAATACGTATGGCTCTACCACGCACAAGATTCTGTTGGACCCCAGCGTCAGGCACTCGGAAAGGCTCGTTCTCTCTGATCGCACTTCTGATGATTTTCAAGTCAGTGTTTACATCTAGAACAATCGTTATTTTGATATACACATTATCGATGGTATATTTCATCCAACAGAGTATATAACTTCTATGAGTCGCCAAAAAAATACATATATCGATTTCTCACCGAATAAATAGTACTTAAATAACTTTTCTATCAAAATTAGTTGCTTCCATTTTGTTTTCCTTTATAAAATGCTACTATGGGGTATTATTATTTTAATTTCTCTATTTAACTCACATTAAAACGTCGAATTAAATCTGAAAATCTTTTTTCGATATCCTTATTAACCCCGCTTGTGATGTCACAATTTAAGCCGGATTTACATTTGTCTGATGTGTCCTCGTGCCGTGTCGTGCCTCGTCAGAACGGTATCGATTTCATACACACAGCACAAACTATCACGTCAGATTGCGACACACTAATATAAATCTAACCATATTAAATGTATGAAGCCGATACCTTTCTGACGTCTCACGACACGACGCGTCAGACAAATGTAAATCCGGCTTTTTGAATATTTATTTTTTAGCGAATTGCAATAACATTTTTACGTTTCATCATCAGTTCTCAAAAGGACAATAGATTTGTTTTATTTTTACTTCAATGAAGTATGATAATATGTGCCATATGTAATTGGTTAAGTAGGTCGTATTAACCACTAAGTCCTTCTCTTATATGTATAAATAAAAACGCTCAAACTTTAAGTCCGGTCTTGCCGTTAATCCTATTCAATCTTGAAGCGTTCTTAAAAAAAGCGAGTAAAGGCCGTAACGCATAGATAGCTCTTATGGTGCTGTAAACCGTTATGCAATTTGTCGGCTAGTTTGCCTCTTATTTTATATTCAAAAAACCATTCCAGATCTATCGTCCAGCTCAAACTGATGTGGATACAGTGAATGCAAGATTTCGCAATGGCGATCCAGTGTACAAACATCCCATGATTCCCGGTTATGAGGGTGCGTTTTTATTTGTTTTTTCTTCTTTTGCAAAAGAATTTGAAGTTTTTAATCATATTTATTGAAAGTTTTACCTTCGTAAGTCTATTAAATATGACTTTTGCTACGTGTTAGTTAACGTTGCTCAGGTCTTTCTGGTCTCGCTAAAAGTTCAAACATTCACTTTAATTAAATAAATATATAGTCATGTAAAATAACACCACCTGGTTTATGAGAGCAATGTACTGACTTGATTGTGTTTGTACGTCATAAAACATTCGTTGGCTTACATTTGTTTATACCTAAATGTTATTGACAACGTGTTTTTCAATTCACAATATTCATCATCGTCAACCAAATTATACGTCCCACTGGTGGGCACGGGGCTCCTGTAAAGATTATAAGTCCGCAATATTCTAAAAATATTATTATTTATGTTTTTTTCACATATGGAATTTTTAAAGTTGTATTTAAACAATAAATATTCTACTAGAGAAGGTCAAACATACTTACATCAAAACAGGTTTAATCACACCCTAGACACCCCATACACCAGTACAAACTTATTTACGTACAACAACTGCGTACATCAAGGCGCTATCTGCATACAGGAAAATGTGTGCGTTTCCATATCCAACTGATTGTTGAAAATTCAACAAAATTAGGAAGGTTAACTCGAGTCTTAGATGGGGCGAGGCTGACGATAACTACCCGCGCACGGATGTAGTTGCAAAGTAACGTATGATTAGAGGAATTATTGTGGTGACGCCGTGTAATACACCTCTATGAATGTAATTCCAACCACCGGAGTCGTAACACTGATTTAAAAAGGAGTAACTTATGTTTATTTATAGTAAAAAAAATAATACATAAAATTTTTGTACCTGTACTAATGATACTAAAGGATCTCGTACGGAAATATACTACGCATATGTGATACTACTAGTACTAGTCCAGGTTATAAATTTAACTATACATAATATATACTATATACTCGTATCTGTGACTGATAATCATGTTACCAAAAACATCTAGCTTACGGAAACACACAATGCACGACTTATAGACAGGGTTGTTTGAAAAATATTAACAACCTCACTAGACATACAACTAACTACATAAACAAGAACTTTTGTTTCATGACTAATAAATAATTCATTAGATTTTACTTTCCTTTTTTTCATTTCACAAAATTCAAAATATTTAAATATATCGCTCTAAATGGTGCAAACTCTGTGATGTAACAAAAGAAAGCACTAGCGTAAATACCAGCAGGAGTGGGTGTGGGTGTCGTCGGGGAGGATGCTCGCATGGTTGGACCTATATATTACTACTAGCAGTAGAGCTTCTTGTGAAAAAGTTCGTCCAGGGATATACTGCCACCTTACCTATTTCTGCCGCCAAATAGTAGGTACGTAATGTGAGCATTGCAAGGTTCTAGTTTGGAAGGGTGAGAGTGCTGATGAATTTACATGCATATGGGACTTATCAACTTATGTCGCAGGGTGAAATGAAATGAAATAATTAGTAGGTACATCAAAAACATAAAAGATTATTTTTGGTAAATTCATTACGTTTTGTAAAAAAGTCGTGAAATGACGTTAGTAATAGAGTCCTGCGAGGTTGTCAGTATTTTATAAATAGCCCTGTAATACTTACAATTAAATCTTCTAAAATGTCGGCAATTTTTAAAGAAAACTATACTGGGAATGAGAAATCTCTTAGGCACTCTTTGTAAAGCTTAAGTCAATATAGCTACGGTACCTGATCCGAATGATTCAGTTTCCATGACTCACCCAGGAATGTCTCGGTTTCCTGCAAAACAGTATTGTTATGCTCAGGGTCGGATTACAGCAAACTGTCGCTTTGTGGTCCTGACAAAATTGCGACGACATTATTAGGAATTTTTCTTTATGGAAAAAATAAATAAACAAAAATGATGTTATATGTATAACAATTACGTACAATCATGTAGGTACAATTGTAGATTAGCTACAACCTAGTTTCATTTATTCACTGTGTAGAGCATCCATCGTTGACAATTACGATGTCATACTTATATGCATCTCAAAACTATTGGACATTTTGCCATAATGATGTGATGTGATGTAAAAATTATTAAGGAATGTCCAATGTTATCTTTGGCTAGCCGAATTCTATCTAAGTACATGTAGGTACTTGTATTGAATGAGGCCAGAAAGATATCTGCAAATTGACGGCTTAATTTCCTGCCCCATAGACAATGTGGCCCTGAGATCAAACTCGTAAATTACGACCAGAAAGTTTAATAAAAATGTCTTTTAATTTGTAATCCCTAAAAAGTCATTGAAATGTATGCAGAGATTTCATTTAATTAAATAGTGTAGGCAAGTAGCTGCCTCCGTAATCCGTAAGTAGCTACTTAATAACAAAGAAGAGAGACGTATTGACAGTGAAATGTTCCTCGGTTTCGTAAGTACTCTAATAAATTATCTTAGGGTCGTATTCCAGAATTCTACTCAATGCTCAAGTCAGGATTTGAGCAGACTTGAGTATGATTTCAAGCACTGGAAATACGACCCTAATGGCAAGGACTGGAGTATGATTTTCAGTGCTCACTGCAATACTCAAGTCCTGACTTGAGCATACGAGAGAATACGACCATAACGGTCGGATTTGAGTATGGTTTAAAGCACTCGAAATCATACTCAAGTCTCTGCCATTAGGGTCGTATTTCCAGTGCTTGAAATCATACTCAGATCCTGATTTGAGTATTGAGTAGAGTTCTAGAATACGATCCTTGGATTGAAATTCGTGACCCCCTCCTTGAAGTGCCACTGCCATGGGATAGGTAAAACAGAAGACGTCATTGCCCGCGGCGCCTTTGAAAATGACTGGCTCTGCAATGTATAGGTACTTAGGTACTAAGTGATTGTGAGAGTTTATAAGTATGATTAACATTCCCGCGTGTTTCTCAACGTATTTAGATCTATATTTGACGCCTACTTAAATTAATCAGTTATAAGCTTTGCTTACAATGGATAGTTCCTTTAGTAGTTCAGTTACATTAATTTTATCTCAAGTGAATACAAATCCCTGGTTTTTATTCTGTGGTTTTTTAACCAGATTACAACAGTTTTATGTAACTTGAATTTGGTTAGTGCAGTCAAGAGCACGTCAAACTTGACACTTTGTACTTTGGACCGTTCTTATCGTAAGCGACATAGAGTTGGTTTTAAGTTTTAAGTGTCAAGCTTGACATGCTCTTGACCCCGTACCGTTGATTAAGGGTATCATAAAAAATCTGTATTAAATCTGAATTATCTTAATTTATGCGTATTGATGATGCTAAACATGTATGTATATGTATATGTATATGTATATGTATGTCAGGATCGTAGCAAGTGGGTTGCATGTGGTTATTGCCTAATGCGATGGTAAAAGGGAAGTGGTTTTTGTTTACATATGAAAAACCCGAAGGGCATCTGTAGAGTATTTCTTAAATAGTTTCATTTTACCGGAAATTAGAGCAGTTCAAGCTGTGGCTAGCAACGAAACGGTACATGCCCTTATCCGCCGCTCTAGTTATGGCGGTGTAAGATTACAGGCATTTGAACAAGTGCGCGGGCGCAGCTAACGGAACTATCGTCGCTTCTAAGTAATTTTGTTATTTTGCATTCGACGGTGACTTGCAAACTTTTTGTGGTTCAAATTTATTTTAACAGCTGTATAATAAAATAACTTGTATTCTGTGATTAAATCATTTATTTTTATTATTTTTGTACTAATTTTAATATAATCAAAACAAACAGACAAAGTTAGCTGTAATGGAGGGATGCCTATTAAATCCAAATGCACGTAAAAGATACTCCTCAAACTTACTGAAGGACCTGCAATGTTGAGATGAAATTATTGTCAAACATTGTGTAAAAAAAATAATAACTTAAATACTTACCTATTCAAATTACCAGAAACCTGAAGACTCGAAAAAATCTCCTTGCGAGAGAAATTGAATTTAAAAAATGTTTACTAGGTTTTGTGCCTCGTTTAAACGCACACTTCGGTCAGCGTTACACAGTGGCAGCAACTGAGGCTCTATCAGAGTTTCAACGGCTTCAGTTGGACACACGGGCAGCGCGGCAGCAGCTCGAACGAATCAACGATCTGCAAGCCGGAAAAGGACAGCCTTGGGACCTGAAGGATCGATTCGTAAGTCAGAAGAAGAGAGGAGATGGATGAAGATGGACGGAAGAGAGATAAGAGACAAAGTTGTTGATCAATTAGATAATGGAAACGTCGGAAAATTGAAGCTGAATGAAGATGATAGGAATTGAGGAGCATGGAAGGAGAAGATTGATAATAAAAATATATTACGAAGGAACGGAATGAAGGCATGAAGGACGTGAAAAAAGAATGTATAGCATAAAGCTTTTGAGATGGTCATATGGTATTCTTGATGTTCTGATACTTGGTGATCGAGAAACTAATGTATTTTCCCCTTTAGTCGGCAACCGCAGAGTTCAAACTGCCATTGATAGCTGTGAGGCCCGAATGTGCGGGTATACTGAGGGACTTACCAATGGATGAGGCGAAGTTAGGACCAGCTGCGCATGCTGTCAGCCCTTACTTTATGGATAATGATGATAATGAGAAATATGTCAAGAAAGGTGAGATTATGGACATTTTATGTACCTATCTATGGATACATGGATCTCTCACAAATGATTTACGTAAACTCTCCTTAAAAATTTGAAGCACATCAAAACTTTTTGTGTAAATCTTTTTAGGCACTATTCTCGTTGCTATAGAAACGGTAAAAATGTAGATAAATATATCATAATTATTGTTTTTTGTAATACTGAAGTTTTGTAAATTTGAAAAAGAAAAACTGGTTTTTTTTACATTTATTGTGAATCATGTCTTACGCTAAGGTACATAATTCATTCGTAAGGAATCAAATATGGGGTTTTGATCCGTCACAATCAGCCCGTAAGTTTCAAATGTTTTTAATCCTTCCCATCTGCTTGGGTTCTCGTTTCTCCGCCATATTTTAATAATTTATTATTGGCCTACCCATAAATTCAGGTTGGTTTATTGAAACGGCTTAGATTTTATAATTACGTGATTTTCAAACATAGCCACGTTATTTTGACGTTTGTATCTGTCGTGATTTGTCATGACTCATGACAACAGTTAAAATTAATATAAAATATCTTTGTAATGAATTACCTAGGGTCGTCATTATGTCTAATGTCGACCCGTCATATTGTAAATTGGCTGAGTTTATGATGTATTGTTGGCAGGTTTTATGGGACACGTACCGTACGCTTTCCATCGTTTCGGGGAAAGTTCGAAGAAACTTACGAATTCTGCACTATGCGATTTTTCGTCGAACTATAGGCGACGGCAAAGCACTGAATGGGCCCCAGTGAATGTGGTCAAGTAAGTAGAAATTACGTTACTAGCGAAACATTTCACTTTACATTCGTACAAAGTATTTTATTTTTAGTTGAATAAATATTAATGGTAGATTCTTAAATGGGAAACTAAACTTTAAATAAATGGTAGTCAAAAATTATATTTTAAAAATAGCAACATTGATACAAAATGTCAAACAAAACGGATTTTGATTATCTGTACGATTCGTAACACGCGTAAATTACTACATAATTAAAATAATTGCATAAAATAAACGTAAAATGGCGAAGAAAAAGCTTTTGCCAAATCTCTCGAAAGAGGAGAAAATGGTGATAGTGATTTCCGAGATTATACAGGAGTTATTAGTCGCACATCGTCAAGGTAAAGATGTTAACCTCAACAAGATGAAAACTCGTATTTCTTCGAAGTATGGGCTTAGTACGTCGCCTAGACTCGTCGATATTATCGCAGCTGTGCCGGCGGATGCTAAGAGTATCCTACTTCCGAAGTTGAAGGCAAAACCAATCCGTACAGCGTCTGGTATAGCTGTTGTCGCAGTAATGTGCAAACCGCACAGATGTCCGCATATAAACTTCACTGGTAACATCTGTGTGTATTGTCCTGGGGGTCCAGACTCAGATTTCGAGTACTCTACCCAAAGCTATACTGGTTATGAGCCTACATCTATGAGAGCTATACGAGCCCGGTATAATCCATACTTGCAAACCAGACACAGAGTGGAACAGTTGAAGCAACTGGGCCATAGTGTTGATAAAGTGGAGTTCATAGTCATGGGTGGGACTTTTATGAGTCTGCCTGAGGACTACAGAGATTATTTCATTAGGTAAGTGTGATATATCGATTTCTAAATAGAAATATAAATGTTGAAGACTGTTGTACATATTTAATATTATTATTTTTGTTAACTTTACACTGACTGCAGTAACGTGACAGCCACGCGTCTGTAGCGTTTCCTCTGTAATTCTTAGTTCACTAACTGTGACTGTAAAAGTAGCGCTGTGACGGTGTGACCTCCTTACACCGTCATCTCACCTTTTTGTATTGCCTCTCTCCGCTTGTATCTTATCATTTTTTATTTTATGTACTTGTATTTAAATTTTAAATTTGAATTGTTCCATTTTCCTTCACTTTCTCATTTTGTTTTCGTACCATGGTCACTCTCTGCTCGACTGCCACAACAGTCGGAGGTGCTTCAAATTCAATTTACTAAAATCTTATTTTTGATTCTTTACCAAGTTATAATACAAAACATATAATACAACATCATTATCAAAATTTGCTGCAATAGTTTTTTGACCAAAAATGAAGTCATAAACCTGGATGTAATGGTGCCGCCATTGAAACCCTGGCTATTACACAAATATAAAGATTTTTACAGACCCTTTCTGGCGCTTTTCAGCACTTGCATGTCACGACAATGGTGATGGGACAGCAATTCAAATGTTTTATGAAAATAAGTAGTGGTGCCATTGTAGCGCTCCTAGAAGCGAGTAATTTGAAGGTGTTCTCATTATTGAAAATATTAATTAAACATTCTGTGTGGATATAATTCAGTGTTTAAAATTTTGCTATTTTAAGTAGGAGATATTATGTCTAAAGTGTAATACAAAGAGTCTATTACTTTTCAGGAATCTCCACGATGCTCTATCTGGCCATACATCAAGTTGTGTAGCAGAGGCTGTGAAGTACAGTGAGAAAGCAAAGACTAAATGTATCGGTATCACAATAGAAACCAGGCCAGACTATTGTTTGAACAGGCATATAACTGACTTGCTTAATTATGGATGCACCAGGTAAAATAATACATATGCCTGTCAGGTTTCCGTGTGATGGGTTAAGAAAGCTCCCTTATAAGTTTCAAACTGATTGACCGAATTAACACTTATTTGTACAGAAGAAGTTTACCTTTGTTTGTTTTAGGTAATTTCCGAAATTAATGTAACTGAGTTAAAAAATGATCAAGTATTAAAATAATGCGCTTTATACTGGACTGTACAGAATTAGATCAATTTAAAATTTCTTTTATGTAGGTGTTACTACTTAACAATATTAAATGTTGATTTTAATTCAGATTGGAAATTGGAGTGCAATCAGTGCATGAGGATATTGCTAGAGACACAAATAGAGGGCATACAGTGAAGGCTGTTTGTGAAAATTTCAATCTTGCAAAAGATGCTGGATTTAAGGTGAAGTCTTTTAATGTTGCAATTGGTATAATCTGAAAACTTACCTTGAACACTGCTGTAAAGTTGCCTACTTATTGGTGTACTACAGGATATCACGGAGAGTGTGCATTGCAATTGCATTTGCCTTGCACACTCTGCATGATTTAATGTGGATTTGATGTATTCCAAAGATTTGTTTGAAGCATTATGCTTCTACATTTATATGAAGAATGGCTACAGAGTGGAATTCCCTGCATGCAGATGTATTCCCTTTTCAAGGCAAGAGTGAAATAGGCATTATTTAGGTGTGCATGCTTCATTGTCGACCTCATTGTCGCTTTCCATCAGGTGCGATTGAGGTCAAATGTGCACTTATATTTTTATAACAAAAAAGAACAGCTACTGAAAAAAAGTTATTTATTATGCTTTTAACATAAAAACACATTTCAATGAGTTTGTGGTCGTACTTGTGTTTTGATAACAAACAACTCATCATCATCATATCAGCCGGAAGACGTCCACTGCTGAACATAGGCTCCCCTAAAAATTGATAGACTAGACGCTCGGACGCAATGTGCATCCATCGGTTACCCGCCGCCCTTACTAGTTCATTCGTCCGTCTAGTAGGGGGCTATGCCTATTATACTAAGGGGCTAGGCTATTCAACTCCAGTCAACTCGTCTCATAGACCACCTTACTCGGGCGGCAGATGACGCGCAGGCGCAGTTTCCTACAGCGGAATTGGTGTTTTTAGGGGACTTCAATGCTCACCATTCACCACCATTCATCACCAGTCGTGGTTAAGTTCCTCTAAAACTGACCATGCTGGAAGAACTGCCCACACATTCGCTCTCACACACGATTTAACCCAACTGGTAAACCAGCCCACCCGGATACCAGATAGGGTTGGTGACGCGCCCTCTTTGTTGGACCTTCTGCTGACGTCTCGCCCGGCTGGATATCGGGTGGAGGTCCAAGCCCCTCTGGGCACTTCGGATCACTGCTTGATATCCACTAAAGTGGCAACGTTACTGCCACCACCACCTACCGTGGCTAAACGCCGCATTTGGCATTATACGTCGGCAGATTGGTACGGTATGCGAGACTATTTTGCATCCGTTCCTTGGCGGCAGCGCTGTTTTAGTGAGGTGGATCCAACAGCTAGCGCGACTGCCGTTGCTGATGAGATCTTAATCGGGATGGAATACTACATCCCGCATTCGGATGTCGTCAGTAAAGGGAGGCGCAACCGCTGGTTCAACCGCGAGTGTGCTGTGGCTGTTGAGAACAAACAGACTGCATACCTCGCTTGGATCAAGGGTCGAGCTTCAGACGATCCCAATACGAACTCACTTAAAACAGCCTACAATAATGCCACCAGGTCTTGCAAAAGAGCGTACATCAGAGCGGATGCTCAGCGCGTCGCACGAGTTGGCCAAGAACTCCTGACGCATCCCACTGGTAGTCGTAGTTACTGGCGTCTGGCCAGAGCCGTTGCGTCGAACTTCTGCCAGCCCTCGCTGCCCCCGCTGAGATATTCTGACGGCAATCTAGCCCACAAGCCGCAAGATAAAGCCGACCTCTTGGCAAATCTGTTTGCGGCTAACTCCTGTCTCGACGACTGTAACGCACAGCCACCAACTCTACCTCACTGTGGCTACACGATGTCTGATATTCGTATCAGACAATGCGATGTGCGTACGCAGCTGCAGTCTCTCGACGTCCGGAAAGCTAGTGGTCCTGATGGTATCCCAGCGATTGTACTTAGGAGCTGCGCAGCTGAGTTGACCCCCGTGCTAACGCGACTGTATCGTCTGTCACTCTCTTCAGGTCGTGTGCCGGACTCTTGGAGAGAGGCTAATGTGCAACCAGTTCCCAAAAAAGGCGACCGATCAGACCCGCATAATTACCGTCCCATAGCCATTACTTCCATAATGTGCAAGGTTTTAGAGCGGATCCTTAACAAACAACTGACCCAATACCTAGAAGATCACTCCATAATTAATGATCGGCAGTATGGGTTTCGTCCGAAACGATCAACGGGTGACCTTCTAGCGTACTTATTGTTATGCAGATGATAGCACTGTTCATGGGGGATATCACGGATTCCCCGCAGCTGGGCGCGCCGATACTGACAGAGAGCGATCTAATCTTGTCGGTGAGCTCAATAGGATATTGGACCTCATCTCTGCATGGGGATCTAGAAATCTTGTTGAGTTCAACGCCAAGAAAACACAGGTTTGCGCGTTAACAACAAAATTGTCGCCGTTCCTTCCCATGCCTTCTCTGATGAGCACAGCACTCTCACCTCAGAGCAGTTTTACCTTGCTCGGTATGGAAATCTGCTGTGATTTGAATCCAAGGAGCTACATCGAATCTGTGATCAAAACAGCCTCACGGAAACTCGGAGTCCTGAACAAGGTGCGACGTTTTTTCACGCCGGACCAGTTATGCCTGCTGTACAAAACACAGGTCCGGTCTTGCGTTGAGTATTGTTCGCACTTGTGGGACGGCTCCGCCAAGTACCTACTCGATGCCTTGGATAAATTACAGCGTCGTGCTACTCGAATTATAGGCGACGAAGAGGTCTCATCACGCCTTGAACCTCTGCAACTGCGTAGAGATGTTGCATCGCTTAGCGCCTTTTACCGCATGTACCATGGTGAGTGCTCTGAAGAGCTGTTCAACCTCATCCCCCCTTCCCCGTTCCTGCTTAGAAGCACGCGTGCTGGCCTTCGTAGTCACCGTTTCACTACCTGCCGCATTCCATCGCGTACTAAAAGGTTTGGTGGCTCCTTTCTCTGCCGCACAGTTGACAAATGGAACTCCCTTCCGGCACATGTCTTCCCTCCCTCTTATGATATGGGGTCCTTCAAACGAGGCGTGAAGAGGCATATTGTAGGCAGGCAGGGTGGAGGTGGCTAGTGCAGTGAGGGTTTCATCGCTGCACTAGGTTCCTTCGCGTTTAGATACCACTTTCCACTTAACATCAGGTGGAGTGGAGTCATTTGCCTGTCATGTCAGTTTTTGACTGTAAACAGTATTGCACTGTGCTTTTGATGTGGTTTGGAATAGAGACCTGTGACTTGTTTGTATCTCCAGTTTCAATCAAGGCTCTTGTATATTTGTGTGCAGTGACATCCCTGGGGGTCGATTCAGAACCTTATGATAACTCAGTTGTCGACCTGTTCAATTTGATATCGTATGATTTTTTTAAATTTTTATTCACAACACTCGAATCGAACGTCAAACTGTCGTATTCGAAACCGAACCGAAATGACGTCCACCCGTACGATTACTCGAGCTTCTCGACCGGCAAAGGCTACAAACTTTATTCAGAACATTAAAATATTGAAGGGTTCTGAATTTGGGTGCAGAATTTAATTTTTTTGTTTGTGTGTCAATATCTCCTGTTTACAAGATGTGGAATGGACTCCGTGAAGTGTTTTCTTTGCATTATGACATTGGGGTTCTTCAAAAAGCAAGTAAACTTGTATTGCAAATATCCATAGGCAAGAATGACCACCTTCCAACAAGTGGCTCGACCACTTGTTTGTAATCCTTCATATTAAAAAGAAGTGACATCAAGATTGTCATTCCTGAGCCCTGCAAACATCCATGTAGAACCCTGCGACTCTAATGTGTCCCTCGTTTTATGATAAATCAGTATTCAATAGGTTTGAGCATCAGTATCAGTAACAAATTTTTTTCTTTTTGCCTTAGTTTTTTATCATGAGTGCAAAATATAAAAATGTTGCACCTTTTTGTTACACCGTGCATTTATATAAGTTAATATTGTTATTCCTATACATTTGTTCCCAGATTGTAGCCCACATGATGCCCGATCTCCCAAATGTGGATTTCGAAAGGGATGTAGAACAATTTAAAGAGTTCTTTGAAAACCCAGCATTTCGAGCTGATGGACTCAAGATCTACCCAACATTGGTCATCAGAGGCACTGGGCTTTACGAGTTATGGAAGACTGGTAGATACAAGAGTTATCCACCTTCGACCTTGGTTGACCTGGTTGCTAAGATATTGGCATTGGTGCCACCATGGACTAGGGTTTACAGGTAGGGTTTACACTAGTGTGACTTCAGAGACATCCCACTGTCAATCAACAATGTTAGGATGTGTTACCTCATCCACCATATTTGCCAGACATAATAAAATTTTCACTTGTTTCTGTCTTTACAAAATTCTTTGAATAGACTTTGATAGTAATAATAATAATAATGAATCATTTATTTCAACTAACGTGGATCATAACATTACAAAGATTTAATACAATTTAAACTCAAAAATAAAATTTATAATTTAGTACAGAATTAAATAGACCACCAAATGATACTTACAGCTATATTCTATAAGATAGAATTTTTATTGATAAAAAAAATTTGGACATTACTGGAAAGATGTATGTATGTATGTTACATGATTAGTGAACCGATTTTGGTTCTTTTTTTGTTGGAAAGAGGCTACCTCGGTCTTGGTCCCATTTCAATTTGAAGAAAATATTCCACCTCTAAGGGTGGCAAACTAGGGGATGATTTCGGTTTCGTGTACACTTTAATCATGCAAGGACTGTTTGACCAACCTAATGCATGTTTTTTACCAGAGTGGGGCAGCAATAATAGCATCTTGAATATGATAAGAAATTTGATTGTCTGTGGAAACTCACTCAAAGGATGAAATCATTGTTAATTATTAGGTACTAATGTAGGCTAAGAGTCTGAATTATAAATAATATAAAAGCATATCTAAAATAATAAAAAACAAAGTATAAAATTATAAGTACCGTTTGTGATTAATATTTAAGCAATTAAGTAACCAATATCACTTTTATTACAATTATAATTTGGTGTAAAAATGTTTAAAATGTCTTCAAAAGGTACTACTTTATTAATTTTAACTTATGTAATACTGTTATGGGAGAGCCGCAGTGATATTCTGCCACACCCTGACATGTTATTTCATGAACTAAAAATTCTTTATTTTTATAGTCGATTCTATAAACTTTCAGAGTCCAGCGCGACATACCAATGCCGCTGGTATCCTCTGGTGTTGAACATGGGAATCTCAGAGAATTGGCCTTAGCGCGGATGGCCGACTTAGGCACTGACTGTAGAGATGTCAGGACCAGAGAAGTTGGTATTCAAGAAATACACAACAGAGTTCGGCCTTATGAGGTGACTTTATTCAAAAAAAAAATCATCACACTTGCACGTAAATAGCATGATTGCATGCAGGCTAACTTTTTTTTATATAATGTCAAATAACGGGACGACCGAACAAGTCATGCGCCGCGCAGATGGTAAGCTGCACGCCTCTCCATAACTGTTGCAGTGCCACTTAGAGCTTTAAATCGCAAACATTTTAGTGGCACTGCCGGATACGAGCGCAAGTCCGTCACCCTGAGACATAAGTTGACGAGTCCCATGTGCCTTTAATTTCACCAGCACAATTACCCTTCAAAACCGGAACACAGTAATGCTGACATTACTGCTTGGCGGCAGAAATAGGTAAGTGGCAGTACTTCCCGGAGTAACTCTTTCACAAGGAACTCTACTGTTACTAAAACTTGACTATAATGCCCCAAATAAAACCCCTGGGGCCTTTTTTCTTCTCATTACCGATCGTGGCTGTAGTGAGACGAAAAAAAGTAGTAACATGGCGACATCACCGGAGCCGCTGTTGAGTTCCGGTACCTTTAAGTAAATAATATGATCCCGATTGATACCGGTATTCAGATATCAAAATGGAAAGTACCTGCATAATACATGTATTGTTGATACTAGTAGCAAGCTCCGCCTACTATTATATAGTCACTCTTATATGACTATAAAATATTAATAATAACTTGAAATTTATAGGTAGAATTGATAAGACGTGATTACGTGGCTAACGGTGGTTGGGAGACCTTCCTCGCATACGAAGACCCGGATCAGGATATCTTAGTCGGTCTACTGAGGCTTAGAAAATGCGCTTCCGCTACTTACAGACCGGAATTGAAGCCTGGACCCAATGCTGACTTTAAACAATGCAGTATTGTCAGAGAGTTACACGTTTACGGATCTGTAGTTCCCGTAAGTTTCACTTATATGACCTATATTTACATACATATTTTAATCTGCCCACACAAAAGACCACAAACTACAAGGTGTAATATATTGATTAATCAATTCATAACTGATGAAATATTATTTATGGAAATATCGAACAAACAGAAAGAAATATTCCTTCGATCCACCTGGACCTGCGTCTGTTGCCTCAACGTGGTTACAAACGGTGGTTCGAGTTCAGTCGGATTGAAAGAATTTTTCTTTATCTTTGTTCAACCTTTTGTGTCAATAATAATAACAACAGACTACAGGGCCTACCGCTGAGCTGTGTCGGTTCCTGAGGTAGCTGCGCGGCGCGGGAGGAGTGTCAGTTTACGTAACAGTTATGTCGCGCTGCATACAGGAGAAGTTCAACAAGATTTTTCTGACGATATTCAATAGCACACACATACACACTTACAACAAAACAACAATCATTTACAATCGTTTTCTAATATATTGAAAACTAATTTAACACCAGTTGGTTCTCATTTTTGCTTTGTAATTGTTTAAGTACACGTTCCTTCTTATCTTTGCCTATCTTTCTTGCGTCTGTCTATAGGAGTAAAGGTGACAGCCTGGTGCTCTATAACTCAGGTTATTCCTAGTATAGACACCAGACTTTCATATACGAAATTATATTCAAGAACATATGAGGACCATAGGTATATGTATGTTTCTTTTGTGAAAGTTAATAAAGATATTTTTATTCATTTGGCACTTTTTTCAATTAATTTGTTATTGAATATCGTCAGAAAAATCTTGTTGAAATTATTCCGTTTGCAGCGCGACATAACTGTTACGTAAACTGTCACTCCTCCCGAATCCGCAGTTACCTTAGGAACCGGCTCAGTTCATAGGCCTGTAGTGAAATATTTTCATAAAAATATATGAATATCATGGTAGGTAAAAACATTATGATATTCAATGAAAATAAAATATAACTGATAAATTGTTGCAATGGGTGCACCTTTTTCAGGTAAACGCAAGGGATCCGACAAAATTTCAACACCAAGGGTTCGGTATGCTTCTAATGGAGGAAGCAGAGCGCATAGCTCGGGAAGAACACGGCTCTGATAAGATCGCAGTCATATCTGGCGTAGGCACTCGCAATTACTACTCTAAGATTGGATACCACCTTGAAGGGCCTTACATGGTTAAAATGCTCGTGTAATATAAATGGGAAATAAGTATAATTTGAAGAGCCGTAAATTTATCTTAAAATGTTGCTAGAGAGCCCGCCACCTGTACAAACTTGTATAGCCTATCTTATACATAAGAATAATTTAATAAATAAGATAAATTTAACATGATTGTTTCAGTATTTCCCAATATTTTTAAGCTAAACCGTAAATCTGCATTTTTCAGGATTAAGGCGAAGGTAAGCCAATACAAATTGTGAAAATAGAGGTTTTGTCCCTGTCTACCCCAGTGGGAGACATGCGTAATATACTGACTGCTTATGTATGTGTAAATCCTCTACATAAGCAGCGACTACTTTTATAAAATTGTGTCCGATTTACCTCTGAATGCATCCAATTGCTATACTTTGGTCCCACAGTACATCCTGAATTGTATTCCTGACATTTCCGTTTTCCTTACCCATCCTTGACATTCGCAGACCCGACCCTCCGCTGTCCATCAACCCGACTGAAATATACCACAAACACGTCGGCATGCTGCCCAACTACGCGGGACACGTTCCTGGATGCATGTTTAGGTAACCTTACTTTATAAGGCGTTTTATACACTGTATGTTACACAGCTACCACAGAACACGTCTCTAGATGCATGTACAGGTAACTTTTTAACAAGGCATTTAAATACCGAATGCTGCCAGACTACGCGGGTTACGTCGCCCAACTATGTTGGACAAGTCTCTGGATTCATGTTCAGGTAACTTGAAGGCATTTATTTATACACGGCATGCTGCCCAACTACACGGGACACGTCTCTGGACGCA
>NW_020653945.1:4901639-4928048 GCF_003589595.1 Hyposmocoma kahamanoa
TGACAGTGTACCAACAATTTGACATGAGTAGACTTATTTTGCAAATTTACATATATATACATATATGTATATATAGCTCTATCTTACTCGTTAACACTTATGGCGTGTTTACATAGAGTCGACGGCCGCTTTAAGCAGACTACTTCGGCTAAGAACTTACAGAGCGGTTTTCGCCCGCCTCGGTTCCTGTACACTTCTGTACAATGCAGATATATATCATGTAAAATTTTGTAGCACATTTCTCAAAGTGTTTTACTTCTGTGGCGGGGACGATTACTCGTGGTAGCCACAGCGTCCGCGCTTCGTGAATTCTTAGCTTTCGTTTTGCCGAAGGCAAAGTCGAGTTTGCGCTGGTTCGACTGCTGCTTCTTCGGCAAGCGAATTCGGCTAACAAAGGCTGCTCCGTTGACGTGCTATTTACAACGAGTCGACTATGGCTTTCAATAACTTGTATTATAAATACAAAATAAATAATAAAGTTGTAATATAAATATTATAATATTAGTTAAACACGGAGACAAATTGTTCGAAACGTTCAACAAACTGTCAGGGTAGGTAGCATTGTGATTCCCCCAGCATGTACATCGTGGCAGGACGCAACCACGGACATGTTTAAATTTGTTTGGTCGACTGTCGCTTGCCAAAGGCAACCAAGTCGCTAGATTTCGGCAGCAGTGTTTACTCTAAAAGGCGGGCAAGCGAACGTGCCTTGCCGACCTATTGTAAACACACCATTACCGTTACTTATACACTCCCTATAGCGCCCAACTGTTGGTACAGTAAAGTCGTCAATTATTAGATTTCAAACCTTTTGAGTATAAAGTGTTAAAGTTTAGTGAACATAGTTTTTTTTTTATAAAATATAAGTGCGCATTTGACCTCCATTTCACCTGATGGAAAGTGACGATGAGGTCGACGATGGAGCATGCACACCTAAATAATGCCTATTTCACTCTCGCCTTTTAAAGGCCCAAGTTATAACGTTCAAGGAACAAGTCTGCAAGCAGGGAATTCCACTCCATAGCCGGTCGCCATATAAATGTGGAAGCGTAACGTTTCGTGCGAATCTCTGGAATATCCATAACATAGGGGTAGAATTCAAGCCTATGCCTAGTCCCCCGGTGATGAAAAGGGGAAGGCGGAATTAAATCGCGTGACATGTCCAGTAAAATACCGATGAGCAGGCAACTTTACGACGGTGTTCAAGGTTCTGCAGCTTCGCCTCCATTAATTCCGAGTCATCTATAAGCCTCTTGACACGGTTGTCAATTGAATCCAAAGTGGCTAGGTGATATGTAGCAGAGCCATCCCAAAGGTGGCAGCAGTACTCCATCCACGACCGGACTTGTACTTGGTACAAGTGGCGCAACTGTCCCAGGATCAGCGTGCGCCGCTTCGTACAGGTCGTCGTGCTCCAACTGATAATATTATGTGGGGAAGAAGTGGTGTTGAAAAATGTTTTATAAGTAATAATTGTAGTAATTGTACGCAATACAATTGCTTAAAAAATTAATAAGTCCGTAGGTAGGTAAGTTACATGTTGACAGCTCGATTGATATTGCAGGAATCATGACTGTAAACGAATACTATGCAACATCAATCGAGCTGTCAATACGTACGTTACTTACCTCATAATAATAACAAAAATAATAACGCACACACTCAACATAGTCCCGCACTAGGGAAACTGTGTCGCGGGTGTCATGGAAACACATAGATAACCACAAATTACACCCAAACTCACGAGAGAAATAAATAATGTAGGTTATACGAATATTTCTCCCGGCCCGGGAATTTAACCTGGGACCTCTGCGTGGCAGTCCGGAATGGTAACCGTTCGGCCACAGAGGCAGTTAAATCTACCTACTTACACAATACAATTACTTAGAAAACAATTTAGAACCACTTCATAACTTTCGTTTTAATTTTCGATTAGATGACATCTGCATACAATTGTACTTACTGACAATTGAGACTTACTGACAACGAGAACCAATATGTACCACAAGCTTCACCCAGGTGGAGAACCTAGGTGGAACACGGGTTCGGACTAAATATGAGCGCCGCGTCGGCGCGCCGCTGCCGCCGTGTTTACCGCCGCCGCATTTACCCCCGACCGCGCCGCCGCCGCCGACAAATGCAATCAGCGCACCATTTAGTTTTGTTTGATCAGGGGGTCTACTCTCGATCGCCGTCCGACATCCGTCCGAAACAATTACTGCCAAATAAGCAATACTTGACCAAATGAAAAGACGCGTGATGAGAATGAAGGTTCATACTTGATACTTGTCTTTTAATTTTGTCGAATATTATTTATTTCACAGTAATTGTTTCGGACGGATATCGAGAGTAGATCCCCAGGCGTTCCGATCGTGCGCACGCGCTTCCGTATTGTGTATATGGCGACTAAGATAAAACTTAGTGACTTTATATTCGCAGATGTTTTGTTTAAAACATTTGTAAATTTTTTGTGTCGATATTTTCACTGCGCATACACAACACGGGAGCGTGGGCCGTACGATCGGAACGGAGATCGAAAAAATATTTGTATAACGGTTTTTGTAAAAACAAACACCGTTATATAAATTCGTTCCATGGTCGCGCTCGCGCCGCCGAAACGCCGCCGGCGCCGCTGACACTTGTTCGTCGGCGCGCCCCCTCTGGTTGGTCTATTATCTGCACTAATATCTAATTCGGACACGGAAAAGCGTTGTATTACGGGGAAGAAAAGTACCAGTAGTCCTGTCAACAGGACTAGTGGGAATAGAGGGCTATTTCATGATTGTTCTGTATTAGTATTGCTGTTGTACCACTGTTTGTGCTGCTTTCAGATTTGGAAAAACTTATGGAAATGACACACGTGACGCGAAGCGATGGCTGCGTGGAGACTTTTCGTCTTGAAAATGTGCCAGTGGCGTATGGTGTAAGCTATTATATGCACTTTGAGCGACAGATGGAGCCACTGAAGAGACAACAGACCCGAAGACAGGCGTATCATAGCCAAAAATCAATGGTAGGTATATTTTACTTTTCGTCTAGAAAATTTTAGTACAATAAAGAAACTTTCAAGTATAACAGTTTTTATTTATTGATATTATTTATTAAGTAGTAATATTAAATTTCATACAAAACGCTTATGCTACGCTATTATTGCGTACAATAATCATGTATGTATTAATATACACCCATTCTGGCTAAGTTATTTTTAAACAATAATAAAAACAAATATCTTTATCAAATATCACTTTTTTACATATCTATTTATGAGCAGTTCATTCTATTGTTTTTTCGAGTTCCACTCACTTATAAGTTTGGCAGCCAGTGCGAGATTCTCATCTTTCTGCAAAATAAAACATTAATTTGTACGTTGTTCTTGCTTAATCATAATCCGGAACCGAAAGTCAAAGAGAACTACAGTACCGGCACGCTATGATAGATATGGCACCGTTTTGACAGATTACAATAGTGAGATCAAATCTCAATTCATTCTCGAAAAAAATATATAAAAAATATATCTCAATTTTGACAATTTTACAGGTGAAGAAAAAATAATTTATATGGCATCTGGTTTATTACATAAAAATACGTAGTGTACATATGTACATGTGTAATAAAAATATTTAAAAACTACATATTTTTATTTAATAAACCAGATGCTATACTATAAATGACGTAAATATTTTTTTTTCTTCGTCCTGTTAAAGTTGTCAAAATTGAGATAGTACCGATTGCCAGTTCACAGTTGAAATGCCGAGGTGTGTCGTAAAATTATACATCCATGATTTTTATTGCACGTCACTATTGACAACAATGTGCAGCAATTAGCTCCTTCAACGTAGTTATGAATTAATACGAAACTTGATGAGCGGACGAACGTCAAAACGGCCATCATAGCGTGCCGTTACTATAAGTAAAGGTTACACTAAAACAAAATGTTTGGCCGGACACAGTGAAACTCACTTATATTGTACATGTCAATTTCCAAATATCCTGTGTTTTCACAAATATATTAATTATGAATTATAAAACATTACTGTACGTTTCGTCCTCTTACCAGCTTATCACATAGTTAGTACCTGGATTTAGCTATGTTCGGCCAGATTTTATAAAAATGGAACTGTGTAATCACACGTAATAATGTGAGTATACCTTTATGTGTCACACAATTTATAAAAAAATAATTTAATCCGAAATACGAGTATTCGTTAATTCGGTAAGTGTCCGGTCCCAATCATTTCGGGTTTTAGGGTCCAGCAGCTTGATTTTGATCGCCTCTCCCGTTCCGAAGTTGCGTCTTTTCCGAGTCGAGGCGCATAATTGCTATTCACAACTGGCCGATTGGAAACTTTGACATTTGTAATCGGAACAATAGTTGATTTAACTCACAAATTAGAAAGATATAGTAGTCATCGGGTTCATCTTCTCGCTCGGAAACCCATCTGATTTCGAGAGTACCCGATCGGTTCATTCCGATTTGAATGTGGGATATATAAAGCATGCAGAAATGACATTCATAACTTATATCAGGGTTTCTTAAACTATGGTCCATGGACCCCTAATGGTCCCACCGCCTACCTACCTAGGCAGTACCTAAGTTAGAAAAATTGGCATACAATATGTTGTGAGTAAATAAGGACTGTGGGCGTGACCTGTTTGAATTTTTGCGCCCTTTGTTGGCCATCCATTATTGGAGCGAGCGAGACGCGCGTCAATGCAACTCACGGGCCTTTCTTATTCTCGGAAAGGGTCTGTGCGCTCTTTTTAGAGGGGTCCATGATTAGAAACAGTTTAAGAAACCCTGTTTTATATCTTTTAATATCATACCTTGATGAAGCAGAATCTTGCGTAATTTTCTCCCAAACTCTTGTGCTCCTGCGAGTAGAAAGCAGTCGGCGGTATGGTTAAAACGCCCGTCTCTTTGGCAAACTTCTTTGTAAACTTGTAGTCTGCATATTTATCTGCCTCTGTTGATAAGTCGATTTTGTTTTCTGGAATGTGATGGACGATGTTAGTGAAGTAGATTCTACTTTTACCAAGACTGATTTAATACTACACGGGCCTACAGGCATTAGCATCGTGTCGATACTGTTCTCTAGCCAAATTCGATAAAGTTTAATTACAAAACGATGTTAGGCTAACTAATGATAGCAGGTGAAAAGAACATTATTTGTCAATGTTCAATATTTAGGCTAGCTATGTTCTGCTCGCGTAATAAGAATTTAAGTAGGTGAATGGGTCATGTAGAAGTAATACTTATCTAGCCAATAATATAAAGTAATAATTATTAATACAAAGATCGAATACTAAGAAAAAATTCCTTCGATCCGGCTGGATTCGAACCAACGTTTTCCAGCAAACCGTGCCAAACGCTATGCCAACTTAGCCACGGAACGAACTAGCGCAGCCATCTGTGAGAAATTTAGAATAAAAACCAAAAACAAAAATCTGCAATAAGCACATAGAGAAAATCGTAAGTTCTGCTAGTTCGTTTCGTGTTTGCTACACATTGGAAATGAGACTATTTTTAACCGACTTCAAAAAAGGATGAAGTTCTCAATTCGACTGTATGTTTTTTTGTGTATGTATGTTATGCGATAATTTGTGAACCAATTTTGATGATTCTTTTTTTTGTTGGAAATCTTCCATCTCTAAGGGTGGCAAACTAGGGGAAGAATGACTTTTGAGGTCGGTTTTTATAGTACTATGTACTGATTTGTTCGGATCTGAATAGCGTATATTTGTTTTTTTGATTTAAACAAACTTGGGACCTCTAAAGAACCCTAAAGAAGTCGTTGGTTTATTTGAAAACACATGCGATACAAATCCAACATAATAGTTTAATTTCCAATAACTACAGAAAACATGACAATAACTAACTATTAAGAAAGTCCATTTTGTCAATATTTACTTACTAAGTTTGGTCCAGTCTGCGACCACGAAGTATCCTCCTTCAGGCACAGTGGGGTTGAAACCGTTCTCGCGCAGCGCCTTGACGAGAAAGTCTCTTTTGGGCTGAAGCTCGCGGGATGTAACGGTGAATATGCTGTCGGGCGTATCTTGACGCGTTAATTCGATTTCAAATGCTTGGGCCAACGCTTCCTGTTATACATGAACAATAAAACATGACATTTATTACAAAATTGGTTAATATGGCCTGCGCCCACTGACGGAAAGGCAAGGGATTTTTAGGTGACGAATAACGCACACGAAATTTTAGGTGGCGAATAGTAATATACCTTAGATTATGACATAGTAGCAAAATAAAGATGCTTAGGAATGCAGAGTCGGCAGCCTCTGGAATGCTCGGCAGCCTTGGGGAAGCTTCGGCAGGTTTGAGGATGATTCGGCAACTATGGGGATGCTTCGGAAGCATTCAGGATGCTTCGGAAATCCGAGTGCAGCTATACGGGGCGAGGGGAGGCACGGCAAGACTGATTTGAAGAGAGACCAGGCGCGAGCACGATGTCACGACGGTATGATTCGGCATGAAGATACCTCAGAGAGTCATACCTAGGAATACAGCGGCGTAATTGCCATCAGTGTGCGCTTGCATGTAGGGATGCCCTGCCAAGTCATCCCGTCAGAGGGCGCCGGGCCTAAATTTGCAATCCAACAAAAGGTACTAGCTCTATTGCACAAGTATGGTTGGGGACTTTAGACGTTATGCAAGGGTATGGGAGCATTAAAATCCTTAACAATTCAGGAAATTGCATTTATTTTAGTACCACTAACGGAACAACTCTTTTAATATAAAAAAGTCACCTGTATGGGGGTGCAGCAGGTGTAGACGCAGTTTTGGTGCACGACCTGCAGATTGCGTATGAGTTCAGCCGGCCCGTATGCCCATCCGATCTTCCAACCTGTTACCGAGAACGTCTTGCCTGCAGACCCCACTGTGATCGTGCGCTGCCACATATCAGGCAACGTCGCTGGAAATAAACGCATCGTCAATAGGTAATTAGTGACGTGCTCTGAATACTCCATATCCTGGTTTTTTCCCCTGTCGCATAGTGCGTGTGGCATTGTAGCTCCTAAACTTCTGATTTGAGGATTTTGACGCGGCGTTTTTTATTTGACGGCTAACTATTTGATGAACATAAAATACGATTTAAGCTTTAATATAAAAAAAACATCATTTCGTATTGGTTTCGAATACGAGAAATGACGGTTCGAAATGACATTTTATTCATGATGTGATGACAGGGGTCATTTTGTCTCTAGGTGTACAAGCGATATGCTTAGCGAAAACTAATCGGATGCAGAGTGCAAACGCGCTTAGTCTAGGGATCCCAAACATCAGACATTTAATAAATTTGATGATGATAAAACTTTCATAGATTTCTCATAGATGGCGCTACGGCTAAAAAGTCGTTGAAAACCCAAATACAAAGACACGACAACAAGCAATAGAAAATTCGTGAGGTCCGCTGGTTCGTTCGGTGGCTTAGTTGGTATAGCGTCTGCCACGGTATGCTAGAAGGCGTCGCTTCGAATCCGGCCGGATCGAAGGAATTTTTTCTGAGTGTTCGATCTTTGTATTAATAATTGTAACAAACTAGTGGAGTAATTTCACAAAAAATAATTGAATATTAATTCAATATAAATTTAAAATACAGTTAATAGCGACATCTCTCGCCAGGACTAGTAGCTGCAAAGGTATCTAACTGGGTGATAAAACTTTCATAGATTTGTCATAGATGGCGCTACGACTAAAAAGTCGTTGAAAAACCAAATACAAAGGACACGACAACAAGCACATAGAAAAATTCGTGAGGTCTGCTGGTTGGTTCTGTGGCTCAGTTGGTATAGCGTCTGCCACGGTATGCTAGAAGACGTCGCTTCGAATCCGGCCGGAACGAAGGATTTTTTTCTGAGTGTTCGATCTTTGTATTAATAATTATAAGATATTTATTTATTTTACATCAACTTACTTGTTCAATTGACTTGAAACTTCGAATACTATGGGAAAAACGATGACAGCAATATATAACTCTATATGGTAACTTTGATCTGATGTTGCAACCTGGTCAATTTTCAGACCATCCCCTCCTCAACGTACAGTACTATAGTGTTTGGGATTACTAAATTGGTTTCGAAGAGTTGTTGGCTACTGTTTCGTATGTTTTGTATTTTATTTTTTAATTTAAGTTTTATTTACTTTTATATCCTTCTGTTCATGACAAATGGACGTAAGATACAATTTTGTCCTAAAATAGTTATTTAACAAGTTGGGTTCAGAATTTCATGCATTGTGACGTAAATTATTTGTTTTCAATATTATAAGGTACGTCTAGGTAGGTATTAGTGTTGTAAGCACGGAAGAAAAAAAACAATGGAAGTGCCTCGATTACTATAAGAACCGCTAACGCCAAAACTCACTTATTCATAATTTGAAACGCTATGAAATCTTGATAATGATTGGTCGTAGTTTCAAATTAAAAATAAATAAATTCTGGACTGTAACTTTAAATGTAATTTAAACTTTACCCCGTTGGCATATCGTCGTTACTTATTATTGGAAGTAATATTTTGATTATATATTTAAATTTCAAACAATGTGCTGACATCTTGCGATTAATAGCTGAACGACGACACGTTAGATATGTTTATTTCGTTCTTAAAAAAACGATTGTACTGCAGCTGTAGTATAAGGTTTACTTTCGTTACTTGTAACAAAAAAATTATAACGATAAAAAGAAAATTGAAAATTTATTAAAATTAAACATAATAAGACTTAATGATGATAAGAATAAATAAAAAAAATACCATAGATAATATTACAAGTGCGTCCATGAAGGCATTTTTCTACGATTTTCGAGATATTGCGCGAGATAATTTACACGACCATAACGTACAAAGCGATAATGGCGAACTGGGCTCAAGTTTCCGGAACTTTGCGAACTGTTGGCACACGTGACACGCAAACTAAGCACTTATTTTATTACTTATTATTGTTCTGTGGTTGTAAGAGACGTAAGGGAAAAAAATGCCTGATAATATAAATATCGCGCCATGTAGCGGACTATTAGGAAATATAATCTCTTCCAGCGACAACACTGATGCACGGACGTGACAGTTACCGTTCTTGTTCCGTGGCTCTAGAGGCGTTATTCGAAAAGTGCTTGCTGTGCTGTTGACTGTACATTAGTAGAACCATTATATGTTGGTGCCTAAAAAGTGTTTGTATGTATAACTTTGTAAAAATCATTCCTTTGTGTTTTTATCTGATTGCTACTTATAATAGTCTTATCTGGATCTCGTATCTTGTATATTATGTATATATAATAATCTCGTATCATACATATAATGTATATACACATGTATAGAGTATATCAGTAAAAAATATAAAAATAAGTATTGTGCACATACGTGGTGGATGACGGTAATCGAAAGTTTAGATTCTTACCTATCCGAATATGCTGTTTCGGCGGATACACTATCCACTCGTAAACTTCATCGGAAAGGCAGAGTACGTTGAACTTCTTACACAGATTTGCTATTTTCTCCAGGTCTTCCTTGCTAAACACCTGAAATTGATTGCCACTGATTTATGAATTTGTAGGTTCATGTTTCTTTCTTCCGAGGTTTTAGTACCAGTTAATTACGTATATGTGGACAGCAATGTGCTCGCTCTGTTGGAGCTTCAGATCAGCTTGGTCGGTTATAAAAGGAGCAACAGAATTGTATCAAAGTTGACTTATATATACAGGGTGGAAAAAAAGCAATGGGACGTGATGGGGAAGTACCTTAAATGCTTAAGAGCGCTAATTGTGCATATAGAACATTTTTTTTTCTTAATATGAATAACTGGGCTGGAAATCAAATCTATTACTATTATATTTACACTATTTTACAGTAGTATTGGATAGGATCAATAATAAGGATAACATATTTCCAATAAACATCGTTCATAACACAACAGTTAGGTAGCATTTAAAGTACTTCCCCTTCATGTTCAATATTCGGACAACAGCACATCAGACTACACATATTTGTGTTCGAAAATCGTCTCCAGTGCAACGGAACAAGATCTGTCAATGTGTAGCTTGATGTGTTGTTGACTGTACCATTGATTTTTTTCCACCTTGTATTAAAAGAATGCAAATATTGGGTATCCATTACTGCACCGATTCCTGGAAAAAATCAGTGCCCATGGTTCATCCAAGTGAATCAGTCAGGTGGTCCATGGGTGCGAAGGGATTTTTTGAATGTCTATATTTTTCAAGTGCAAATCTCCAGTCTACAATAAAAATATATTATACTGTGAGTACCTTTCCAATTGGATTGTGTGGTGTGTTCAAAATGATTATCTTGGTTTTTTTATTGAACATTGAAGCCAGTTCATCCCAATCGAGATCCCAGTCCTCTGATGTAGCTCCATCCGTTTTCTACAATAATAAAAAGTTAAATTCTAGTTGCACATGCATCTGGTTGTTCCGTTTACTTTTCCTGTCTTGTATGCTGAAGAGGATTAAACAGGTATTTGTAGATAAATGTGCAATTGATGCGTTAGTGCACTATCTATTTAAGATAACTTATTTATTTGCCGAATCACAGTACCTTACAAACAAGCTTATGCCACAGGTACAATGGCAATGATAAAGAAAAGGGGCTAGTCTAGGTTTGCGGGTATGGCCTGGAGTGTTATATAGTGTGTAGGTGTAGAGTTGTGTGTACTGTGTCGGCAAAAAGGCCTGCCTCAGCATTATCAAACATAACATAACCATAGGGTAACCTGTCGTTAGACCTGTCCGCAAATAATTTCAAACAAAAAAAATATAAAGTATCTTACAGGTTGTAAAGCAATGAATCTGGGTATGCCGCCGGCACATTTTATCATGAAATCGTAGCAATCGAAGAAAGGCTCCACAACGATTACCTCATCACCGATCTCTGTGTGACCTGCAATTTTCATAACCCATTTTAAGTATGAGTAAGCCTGGCCTAGTAAGTATGAGTGGCCTAGTAGTTTACTCTCTGTGCGCTGATAAGGTTCCGGCTTCGATACCCCGTAGCAACAAACTTGGCTAAATGGTTGGGTAGTGCCCCTGGAGTTATTTCAATAATTTAAGTACAAGGTGACGCTATATTTGTATTAATACGAAAGTGCTAAATAGTATACTAAAAGTGTGGAATACACAATCAACCAATCCCATAATTATATATTTTTTTCATTATTTGCAGCTACATGGAGTTAGCTTACCTAAAATGGCTGAGTACAAAGCTTCATAAGCACCAGAGGTTACCAAAATTTCATTCATTGGATCTATTTCTCTTCCGATGCGAGGTGAATACACTTTCGATAACGCCTGAACTAGTCGTGGGTGACCCTGCAATGTTTAATAAGTATTATTTCAGAATTGTAACTTATGACGATAACATGCTACG
Organism: Hyposmocoma kahamanoa; assembly: GCF_003589595.1. Taxonomy (NCBI): domain Eukaryota; kingdom Metazoa; phylum Arthropoda; class Insecta; order Lepidoptera; family Cosmopterigidae; genus Hyposmocoma; species Hyposmocoma kahamanoa. The sequence goes on from NW_020653945.1 coordinate 4,913,028, forward strand.
AATTTCATAGATAGATCCTTTTATAGTACATAGGGTGCACTATAAGTTTCCGGAACTGGCCACTTACATAAACAATATGTAAAAAGTAATTACAACATTTGAAAATGGAACTCTTTGACTGTCACCTGTTTTTACATTGTGGCGTCATTTTAGAAATTGGTTGTCTACGTCACCATGGATTTAACGCGTGAAAATTTTCGTGGTATGATTTTCTACGACTTTAAGCGTAATTTAACAGCTCAGAGGAGCTTCCCTCGGCTTCAAACTTTTGCCGATAAAAGCACCATGCAAGAGGACTATTTATAGTTGGTTTGCAGAATTCAAACGCGGTCGTGTGAATCTCGGTAACGAATTTCGTGATGGTCGCCCGTCAAATGCTGTGAACAACAAAAACATCGATGTTTTGCGCCGTATGATCAAAACAGACATGCATTTGACATACCATGAGATTCGGGCATCTTTAGACATAGGCATGAGTCAAATACAATCAATACTACACAAACACATTTGGGTGTGAAAAAGCTGTGCTCTCGGTGGATCCCACACAATTTCACTATTTCGCTCAAAAAACGGATTACGTCACTTGGAGTATTGCCATGCTTGCCAGATTCAACGAAGGGGCGTCAAATTTGGTGTGGGACATAGTAACAGGTGACGAAAACTGGACATGTGGTTACTGTTGCTTTGGAGAATCGTTGTACCGTGAATAGTGATTGGTACACGACCATTTGTTTGCCGGAAGTTATTGATAAATTCCGTAAAAATAACCGTAAACGCCGTATCATCTTGCATCACGATAATGCCAGTTTTCACACGGCCAGACAGACAAATGAATTTTTGAAGGTGAACAACGTTGACCTTATGAGCCATCCCGCGTACAGTCCCGACCTGGCACCTTCTGACTTTTATTTATTTCCAAAAATTAAGAACCAGTTACGCGGCCAATGATTTTCATCACCTGAAGAGGTTGTCGAAGAGTATGAAAAATATGTTTCAGAGATTGTCACGGAGAAGTGGCATAAATGTTTTCAAAATTGGTTCATTCGTATGAAAAAGTGCATTAACGCTAACGGAGAATATTTTGAGAAACAATAAATTAATTGCTGACCATTTATAGTATTTTTTTTTCTTATTCATTCCGGAAACTTATAGTGCGCCATACGCATTGTTCGAACTCACAAAGCCTCTTGTATATTGATGTGCACTCCAGTTAACACCATCTGAAGCTATGTTAGTCAGTGCCTTGGCGACATGATGTGGAGGTTGGTAATCAGGGAAGCCCTGACCAAGGTTTACTTTTGGTTTGTACTCTAATGCTAACTGGATGTACTCTACCCTGGAAAATAAGACACATTTGATAATAAAGAATTCTTCGAACCTATAAAAGTTGTGAAACTTTATGAAGTTTAAAAATGTGGTGTAGAATCTCGGGTGACAATTGCATTGATTGAATGATTACTACCACTACCTAATTCTTTACCTAATAATAATCTAAAATATGTTCTATTTACTATATAAGAGAGGGAAAGGGATGACAATTTATTTTTACATATTACATATGGTTATTTTTAGTAGTTGGTAAATGCTAACAACTGGTAGTACACAATGTACTAATTGTACAAAAGAACATTTTACGTGTGGAGATTTTTAAAGGGTGTAGTGAACATTTGTTTACCTACTGAATATTACAGTCACTGTTAATCTAAAGTAAATACTATAAATAAGTATAAATATTGACTATTATTGTACTCTCTTAATAATTGGACTTTGGAGTAGACTATGGATTTCACATAAGGTCATCAGTGTTTATCTGTATCTACTGGTTTTATTAAATAGAGTCATGCTAAGCGTGACCATATGTTCCGCTTTGAGCGGGACAGTCCCTCTTTTAAGCTTTGTGTACTGCTATCCCCAAAATACTTTAATAGCAGCAGTAGAGCTCCTTGTGAGCTCGTCCAGAGACATACTGCCACCTTACCTTTTTTGCCGCCAAGAGGTGATGTGAGCATTACTGCGTTCCGGTTATGAAGGGTAAGGGTGCTGGTAAAATTAAAGGCACATGGGACTTGTCAACTTATGTCTCATAGTGACGGGCGCAGTGGCATTGCCCCTCAGATTTTTGTGATTTAAAGCAATGACTGGTACTGCAAATGTTATGGCTAATCGTGTCACTTACTATCAGGTGGGCGACTTGTATGTGTTTTCCGTCACTTGAACTGAACAATGTCCCGTTTTGACATACGTGACCTTATTTTAAAAAAATAGCGTGAAAGCGAAAAATATTATAGCCAGCCTACCAGACTACACAATATTAGTTCTTTTATAATTTTTGATCATTAAACATTTTTTAGTCCTTTTTAATTTTTTAAATCTTTAATCATTAGGTCACTATCATAAACATGTGTTTTATTTTTAAAACAATAATAAATTTACGGGCGTCCCTCTCTGGGGGTAAAATATAATGGTCACATTAGTCATGCTCTTTATTGATTATAACTTTATAGCATTTATATTATAATATGATATATATTTAATCATAAGTATAAAGGTGTTTACTTTTCTTACATTGTCCAGAAACGAATTATAAAATACGAAATCATGAAATGGCTCACCTCATGGCAAAATGGCATTAGTGGAGTTACGTCAAAAAAGTTTATTTCTTCATTAGACACTTATGTCATTCTTCCATGAGGGGTGCACATTACATTATGTAATTTACTATATATATGTAATGTCCTGAAAAATTACACACAAATCATAAATGGGTATACTCGAAGACAATATGTCATTAGCTATAAGTTACAAATTTTAATTCTAAAAACAATGTCAATTCTTTTTAATTTTGTACAAGGAATATCACAAGAAAATGTATAAAAGAGAAACAAAAAGTGTGCTATGCTACTAAGACCATCTTTTATCACCTTATCAACTATGGTTTTTATATTTTTATTATTGCCTACTAACACAAATACAGTAAAGATAAGAGAGCAACCTAAATGTTTAAAATTATCTTATGCACTTAGTGTTGTATAGAGATCATGATTGAATTGTTGTCATAATTAGTTTACAATTTGACATAACAAATACTGATATTCTATCATTCAGAGTAAAGTCTTTTAGAAGAATCGTTTCCTACCAAATGAAATCAATGTAATGCTAAATTATTGATTCATTTATATCTAAATAGAGAAATTTTGAATTAAAATTTTGTACCAACAGGCGAATTTAGGAAAGGGAGGGGGGGGGGGGGGGCTTTACTCAGAGCAGAGAGGTACAGACCTTCCCTCTTCCTTCCTTCCCGAGTTATTTGAGAATGTTCGCCATTTTATATATTATTTTCAACTCTCAACTTGACAAAACCGTCCCTATACATGCGGTGGCTCAATTCTAGCTGATATTAACTCTTTGCTGCTTTGACGATCAATAAAGAATCAAAAGACTATTTCTCAAAATATTTGTACATTTACAAAAAAGGGGTATTTCTTATTATAATAACGTCCAAAAATAAATAGATAGAGATAGACAAGATTTTCCATCTTAAACATTTGTTTTTAATACCACGATGAGTGAAAAGTGTAATCTTATTATTTCATTAATTATTTCACCTTTTTCATAACAATGTTTTTTACTGTTCATAAAAAAAAATTGCTGCCCCCCCTGACCTCAAGTGTTTGTCGCTTCATAAAATACAAAATGTCTCATTAATAAGGTGCATGTTTCTGTATTACAGACCTTGATTGAATGTAGTTTCAGTATTAAAGTGATTTGATATGTGGTTTCATAATAAAAATGTAAGTAATATGCCAAAAATAAAATGAGTCATACCGATTTACTTTTCTTTCGTTAAGTTTGATTTCTACTTTCACTTAATTTCCGAACTCATACCTTAGATTTTTGCATGGGCATCACTAGAATCATCCTTATTGTCTGGTGGTTTGGCGTCCTCTGCAATATTTTTCATGACAATCAGTCCAAACGTTATGGTCAATATTTTCGTGACATTAATAGTTAAGTCCTTTGTCATGATAAGGTGAGTATTGATTTATTTATTCCTTCGTAATACATGTAAATTAAAAGTTTAATAAGCGTATTACATTTGTAATATCAGGTTATAACAAACCATTGACATTTAAAAACTCATGTTTAAACTATTGTTTCGTAACATTTTTATGCATTTAGTTATATAACAGGATAAAGCTGAATGTACACAGTTATTACTTGATTTCGACAATGCAAAAAAGAATGAGTTTGGCAGTATGCAGACATATATGTCCATGTTTTGCATATAAATGATTGTAATTCCGATGAGTTATATATGTAGTAATGTTACGAAAATTGCATTTATCTAATAAATAGGTTACACAAATTGCATTTATCTAATAAATAGGTATTAAAAAAAATCCCTTTTGATTTTTAAGTACCAATTGAAATTATATAAAATATATAAATTATATAAAATACAAATTTTGTGATTTAAGTAAGGAACCAAACTGCATTTTCTAAAATGTTAAAGAATATATTTAAATATTATTTTTTATTTTTTATTTGCTCTTTGCCATATTAATTGATTTATTGCCTACTATTATTTAATGTCATAGTGATTAAATTAATTATATTTTGCCAATGTATAATAGCTTAATGTTAAAATTTTTGTAGTGTCGTGCACCGTAGTGTAGTGTATCGTGTAGTATATGTCGTAACGTGCTTTTGGTTACGTACAATTATTTTGAGAAATAGTCAAAAATAATAATTTGGACTTACCATACGCTTTTTTCGCCAGTTCCAAACCTCCCTGGAAGTCTGAATTTGTCACCCATATTTGATTTACTATTGTCACACGGGGGACGGTTCGCAGGGGGGCTAGTCGCCAAACGTTTCACCAACTGTAGTTCACAATTCTTTTGCACAGCACAGCCGTGACTCTTTGCAGCCGCTGTCAGGACGTAACTGCACCTAAACATTGTGTACACTCGTAATTAGAAGACGACTAAAAATGACTTAACCTCTTTATCATGACAGCTAAGTCGTTCTTATAGATAAGAGTCATTGTGTTGCGTTACGTAAATTAAGAGCAATTACGGAACTCGAGAAATAAACTATTTGTATGTATTTAGATTGGAATTCAAGTGCTACACATGGATAGTGGATACACACATATCAATGTCATTGTCATGATGTCATGTCAGCGAAAGTATACCTGTATTTATTACAACGTCAGATCAGTGTGACCAAAATGTAAATTGATTGATTGATCTTGCTAGCTCGGCTGCAAACTGCTGAAATCTGCTAAACATTAAAAAGAACTCATATTTTGTATGGAAATCAATACATAACAGATCAATAAGTCAAGGGGACTGCTAATCTCCATAATATAGATAGTAACTCTGAAAAAGGTCAAAATTCTGTCGTGTAATTATGTAGATGGCGCGGATCTACTATAGCTATTCTCATCTATATGATGAGAATAGCTTACGATGTAGTCTAAATAATATTATGTAAATGGTCGTGGATATCAATTAATTCCTCCTTAATATAAAATCAATGAAGTCACCTTTTTTCTTCAAATATTGATTTGCTAAAATTCCCATATATTGAACTTTGACAAACATGCGTGTCAATAAATGCCATTACGAGTTTCAAACTACATAATTTATACATTTTAGTTTGCAACACACAATACCATGTAATGTGGGTAGATGGCGTTAATCCTAATCAAAATAAAAGAATAGCCGGGGACTGTCTGGATCCGTGCAATAAGCGCCATCTATTTGATTTGTTTACTATTACTAGAAAGTAGAGAAGCTTTGATAAATTGTAGTTTGTCCATGTAAAACAAATTAGCTACAAAAATAGTTATTTGGTACTCATTGCGACATCATAGGTATTAAATACAAGATAACGCTGCGCTGTCTTGTTGCCATTGCGATAAATTAGCCGGCGTCGTCTTGAATTTCGTCACCACAAAATCACAAGGAAGCTGTACTTTTAACATTGTTGTACCTACTAAAGATTCTTTGTTAAATTTATAACACAATTTTTTTTAACTTCTTCCGTTTATTTGTGCGTCCGTGTTCGCTAATCTTTACAATGGCTGAATCAATTTGAATGGGGTTTACAGTGACATTAAGTTATGGTTGGATTAATTTTTAGTGTTTGTTTCATTTAAATGAATTGGTAAAAAATATTAAGTACGTAACTTTTAAAAAGATATAAAAAGGTACTTATGTCAATTTTAAAATGGGTGCACAAGTCGGAACAAGTGCATGCGTTGATCAAACGATTGGTATAATATGTGAAAATAGGGTGCTAAAAAATTTGAAGTCATCAGTAGATCTGCAAAGTCAGTGACACAGTATGTATAGCCAGATTTTACAATTAAGCCGCAGTAACGGTTTTAAATGAATATAGTTTTCGGTTAGTCTAAGTTACGCTGTGACTTTCAATAAAGCGCATGGCCAGTATTTTTTGAAAGTGTAATATTTAAGCACCCAATCTGTTATTTTTACTTTCTGTAGGATTACAGAAACATCTCAATTTTTAAACTATCAATTCAAAGTCATTTTGTTTATTGCCGTATAGATCATCATGTTACATTTAGAGACAAGAATTCTACTCTTGATGTTAGATCCAACATCAAGAGTGAAAGTCCAAAGGTTTCGTGCTTTAAGAAGTGTTTTGGAAGAAGAAAAAAGAAGAAAATTCGTTTTTATATAACGCTTAAAAGAGCTCAAGCATTTCGGCCGAATCTTTAGAGGGAATATCTTTATATTATCAAAGAGTTTCTAACCTATTAAGACAAACAAAAAAAAAAATTGAAAATGTTACAAATTTGTTTATGTTCCTTGCAAGTACCTACTTATCGAGGCAGGTGAAATTCAGAAAACGTTTAAATGCCGAATCTTATTAAATTTCTGCTAGGGTTTTAATAGATCCTGCTAAAAACTGCCAATTTTTTGTTATCTGCGACGTAATTTGCTAAGTTTAGTGCCTAGATCGTAGTATCTTGCAGGGTCTAGTTAAATCTGATCACCCTGTGTCAGATTCTGCAATTGGGTGCGCAAAAATATGAATAGGCATTAACACGACGTTATACGTGTCATGGCTTCATTACCTACTCCACAAGAGTCGTTCTCAGATAACCTCCAAAAATGTGTCCCTTTCAATAACTTTTATGTTATTACATGAATGCTAAGCATTATTTATTTAATATGATTGCTTGCTTACTTAGTCTGTGTTACGCGTATAAAAGACTACTTTACTACGTCACAGTAATAAATAAAAATTTAAAAAGTGGTCAATTTCTCATTCATGGGAGTCGCCCTAATTTTAAGAAAAGAAAAAAAATTAAACACTCGTGGAAATCGCAATATTTCCCATCGAAGATAAACTCTAACAACTTTCACGTGCATGAGTCATTCGTCGTGCACCCAACCGAATGGAAGGGACAATCGGTATGGGTAATCATTCGGTTCGAGTCGAATGATTGTACTTGGATTCGACTTGGCGAATGATTTGCCCATTCGAATGATTAGGACATTTTACATGTCCATATCAAAATATCCCTGTCCCTGTCACATTTACGGTATTTAACATAATATGTCAGAGATGGCTTGCCGTATCACGAGCACAAGTGCTACAAGGAATCTATGGATTATATACGGTGTTCCATATAGGTACTTAAAAATGATGGTATGTTATCTGTTATAAATGTTTAATAGTTTTCACTTACAACTTTACTAATGATACATTTGATAGGTGTGAAATGAGTAGTGTACTAATTTCGCAGTGGCGCAATGTCTGATTGTGAACTAAAATAAATTATAACTAAATATCGCATGAATACGTACAATAAAATGCTGCTTAAACACAATGTACGGTATTGCACCGTACAAATTAGTAATGAATGAATGAATGATACGAATAAGAAATGAATTCGGATCATTCGAATACGAAAATTAGTAGGTTACTAATTTGTCATTCGAATGACAGGATTAGTAATTTATAATTCATAACGAGTCGAATATTGAAATCATTTGCATCGCATGAGTGATGCTTCATTTTCCAAAGTGATGTCACGTTTTCTTATCGCGGAACATCTCAGTTTGTAATATTCATGTAATATTACTCGCATTACTTACACAACTTTACTTTCAAAGTAAAGTTATTCCCTGAAACGTTTGCTCTGCGCAAGTTTTTCCCCGCTATATCCATGTCTGTTTATATATTGTGTCACTGTCGTCTCATTAACAGTACTCATTCTGCAAGTGACAAGTAAGCCGGTCGCTTGCCTAATGTAAAATTAATTTCAGTAACATCGTCTAACCTCGAAACAGTATTAATTCAAGTAGGTACATCGCATGTTTCAGCTACTAAATATTTTTTATTTGTGTTCAAGGATTGGATTTGTGCCGGTGAGTTGTTGTTTTTGTTTCAAAACAATAGGTGTATTAGTTGGGAATATGTACATTGTTATAGTATACAACGGAAAAGTATTTTCTAAACAAACCAACTTTTGGGGCTCTTAACAGGTCATAAATATCATCCTTCATCCTCATCCTTTCCAATTTGTGTGCCCTTTTTTCCATCCTATAAGGTGTTCATCATAAGCAGTGACACTGACATAATCTTCTATTCTATTCTATTTTTGAGTTTTCGGCTTCTCTTGATGAATTCTGCCAATGTCAACATTGTCAACCACAATTATAATAACTAACCTTAGACCTATTTTTTTGCCCCATCATAAATAGCTACGCATCAGCTGACAGTCAACCGCAGTGTTGCCATATTCAATTTTTTTTAATCCGTAGGGCGACGCTAAAATAGCCGTAGAATTTCGTATATTTACAAAAATTCGTAGCTCTACTACAGACATATCTTTTAAAGCTAGGTATATCCGACTAATTGGATTTGGATTGGTTTTAAACCTAGTTCCTAGTTGGTAAAGAAATTGAAAACTAAGTAAAGTATTAGCGAAATACGTCCAATACAAATGAAAACTTAATAAAAGTTTCATCTGACGTTTATTCGCTATCGCTATGCGCTTTGTTGATGTTAGTAGGTAACAGTCGCTTGGGTCGGTGCATCATTTTTGAAATATCAAAATACTATTAGTTAAAGATCTTATGCACACGCCAGCACATCAAGCTCCCAAGGTACACATTGACGTATCTTGTTCCGTTGCACTGGAGGCGATTTTCGAACAAAAATGTGTAGTCTGATGTGCTGTTGTCCGTACTTAAAAAATATAGTCAAATGATTTAAAACGCAACCCATTGCCCCCATCCCATAGAAAATAGTTTTTAATGCAGTTTTTGTTGAAGTCCTTAAAAGGTTCGGTCTGGTTTGGTGTCAGTTTCGTTATTTCATATTGCAGCATTCGTCTATTATTGATTGTGCTACCAGACCGAAGTCAGTCAAAACTGCACATAAAGTTTTTTTTGAAGTTGCGTTTTGATTTACGCACATTTTTTTATTAATTTTTAATTTTTATATAGGTACCTATTTGGGTGGACAAAACAAAAATGTCTAGATTTGGTATTAAATTCCTTATTTTCGTAGGCAAATCCAAAATTCTGCAGAGCTACGAATAAATTCTGTAGAGCGTAATTTGACTCAACCTTGACTACGGGACCCGTGAGGAGCCTGAAACGTTAAAGACAGGTCTATGCGCGGTTATGATCCGAAGTAATTATAGTATAATGTATGCAACCGCGAAACATTAAATCCATTGGTTATAAGTATGTAATAGTATGTACCTATATAGTTGTAATACTTATTTGGTTCGTGTGTAAACAAATAATTTATAAAAAACATTTTTGCATTTCTTGCAGCACAAATGAAATCACACATTAGTCAACGGAAGAAAAAAACGCTGGAAGATGTTTATCAAGAAATCAATAGAGATAACATACGCCTCGATAAAGAGGCTACAAAAAAGAACAATGCGATATTATACTCAGTGCTTCAAAAAATTCTCACACTAATTCGAAAAAAATGTGTAGATTTTGACAGAATGAAACCAAAACTCGAGTACTTGGGAAGTTATTATGATGGTTTGCGGGTTGGTGAGCCCACAGAATATGACATAAATGTGGTATTGAAATTGCCCGTTCAATACAAGAATATCTATCTTGACGCCACACATGTAACGAGCTATGATCAAACGATTATATTCATACCAGCGGAATATACTTTGATAAAGTCTGTACCAGTTTCTTATACTAAGTCGAAATGGTGTGATAATAAATGTCGTATTTCAGCCACAATATTCCGCTCCTGGATACAAGGTTTGGTTGACATTGTATTGTCAAGCCTTCCATCCAAGAACGGCAGAAGAATTCTTAGTGTCGATAACAAAACATACCTAATCTATACAAAAATGTCTGGGCCTGCTCAAACTATAAAAATACAAACAGGTGATGACGAAAGCAACGTTATCGATGTAGACTTGGTACCGACATTCTCATTCATGCTGCCAACGAAACCTATTGGTTCCAAGATTAAATTTGGACATGTAGAGGATACAAATCTAATGCAATACTTTGTTGTTCCGAAACCATCTGATAACGACTTTTGTTGGAGACTGGCCTTCCCCTTTCAGGAGAGATATTATATTAAGAACAAAAATAATCTAAAATCGGCTGCAAAACTTTTGAAACTATTGCGAGACGTGCAAGACTTTAAACTGCTAGCGAGTTATTACATCAAGACGCTATTTCTGTGGGAAGTTAAACAGCAACCAGAAGATTTTTGGAAGGAAAATTCACTATCATACATTGTACTCCACATGTTAAAGAGACTTCGAGACTGCCTTTCAAAAGCCGAAATTCCAAACTTTTGGTGCCCCGAATTTAATCTTCTAAAAGATAAAATCAAAACGTGTACATGCCAAAATTGGAGCAATCGATTATCTGCTATAATCAAGGATATCGAAGAAAAAGGTGAACATGATCCTAATGTAATTTTAAGGTATTTTAAGTATCCTACAGAGCAACAATCACATTAAACAAGATGATAATATTATTTTTTTGTTTCATTATTAAATGTCTCAATTGTCTGTGACTGCTGCATAACCCTCAGAATGACAGGAGGGGTAGTCGTCCGTTCTTTAAAATTGCGTTCATTTCAAGAAATAACATTTACCACAATAGCGTTAATGAATTCAATGTTAACATTGTATTTCTGGGTAATATATTTTTCACCTCACTAGCTCAGAAAGGATTTCTTTCTCATTAGAAACCTGCGCGCAAAATTAAGCGTTTTTTCTAGTTTTTTCCATCCTAAGGTTTTTTCCAGGCTAGCGTGGAAAAGGTTTTTGAAATTCGAACTTGATGACGGACTGTGGTGGAGCAAAATTTTTCTTTCGATGAAAAAAAGCAATGACACGTTCAACGACGCGATTTATCGTATATTATCTAAGTAATTTAAATCTGTTGGTACATTTTTTCTTGTCATTGTTGACATTTAAATTGACAACGATAACTAATTTTGTTTCTTTAAACTGATTTGCTATAGTTCAACTGTTTTTCTTTCATCTACCATTTTCCTCGCTATAGTGAGGTGAAAAGTTGTGTGTTTCGGTCGGCAGCAAAGTTATTTTGCGTCTCGTGACTTGAAACCCTCACTACGCTCAGGAATCTATTTTTGAACAACACGCTTCCCTCGTGATTCAATCTTAGAATCCTTCGCTTGCTCAGGTTTCAATACAAGCACTCGCGTCAAACAATAACTTTGCAGCCTTGTATAACAAATAACTATTTATCCTCGAATATTTACCTTTATAAAATGAATATGAAGAACAACAATCAATGGCGTTTCAATTTTCTGCCTAATTACGGAGAGCTGTTATTATTAAATTCAACCTACAATGAATTCAACAATGTAGTTCAAAGAAAGCTTCGAACTGAAGCCATTACGTGAGCCAACAGTACCTGAGAGCGTTGATGAAACGAAAATAACGAGAAAAAAGATCCTCCTATAATTTACACTCGAGTCTTTTTTGCTTGAGACAAATAGATTTTCTTTTAACCTTTAAGTATACGGTTTGTAATAGCAAGACGTAGTAATAAATTATCTCTTTGTGTTAAAGTTTCTGCGCTGCCTGACTTTTCATATTAATATAAACATTTGGTATGATTTGGAATGATTGATTATTTGCAATGTCAACAAAGTTATTTTCTGACGAAGTATTCATGTAGTTTATTATTTAACATGATGAGGGGGTCGTAAAATAAGTATTGAAAAAAACCCGCTAGTACCTAACCATTGTGAATAACGGCGGGAAGCCGAGGAACGCAAGCGGCAGGGGTTCTTTCATAATGACAATGTTTAGAAGAGGGCTATTTACAACAGTAGATTGGCTGAAATAAAGATGATGACGTTTATATTTAAAAAAATATCTTTCCGTTCATGCTGTAACATTCATGCTTCTTCATTCAGATTTTAAGTAGATAAAGTCCGACGATGCAATTAATTGAAGAACTCGATGTTGACCTATTTGGTAAGGCTTTTATTTTATTAAAGAGCAAATGTCCTATTGAAAAGTACAGTCAAGAGCACATCAAGATAAGTACTTGGGACTTCGGACCTCTCTTATAACAAGTGGCATAAAGTTGAATTTAAATCTTAAAGGTCACGTACTCTTGACTCGTTTGTTAATTGTTTTAGCTATAGTAATAAAGTGAGCTAAGAATACAAATTGTTTTGCATTGGTGTTTTAGCATATTGTTCTTTTAATTCTTCTTTTTTACCTTTACTTTTAGTTTGAGTATCCGATGATTATATTCTTGAACTGTTTTATTGTTTATGAATTCTTACTCAGTCTTTGCGAATTGTGGAAAACTTACTAATTATTTCATGTGGCGCTATACTAAAACTGATACTAAAACTTCAAAATGAAAATTTTTTCGAAAATAAACTATTTTTGGGTCTATATGGCGAATTTTTTATTTTTCTAACAAAACAACATTTCTAAGGGTCGTATTCCAGAACTCTACTGAATGCTCAAGTCAGGACTTGAGTATGATTTAAAGCACTAGACATACTCAAGTTCCTGTCATTAGAGTCGTATTTCCAGTGCTTGAAATCCTACTCAAATCCTGACTTGAGCATTGAGTAGAGTTCTGGACTACGACCCTAAGGGTCGTATTCTAGAACTCTACTCAATGCTCAAGTCAGGATTTGACTATGGTATAAAGCACTCGAAATCATACTCAAGTCCCTGCCATTAGGGTCGTAATCCCAGTGCTTGTGTTTCCAGTGCAATCCTGACTTGAGCATTGAGTAGAGTTCTAGAATACGACCCTTAGTCAGTCATGGTCATGGGCCCGTAAAGCTGTAAAGGGTCCGACTCGAAACGTTACTTGGAAACTCAGGTTTATGTTGCGCCGCCATCTTTAAATTGTAATTTAAGTATTCTTTTTTCTTATTAATTAGGATATCAAAATGTGTAGTGCCCCTCTGTACTTGCTTTAGACGTTAAAAAAATAAGCGTGCTTATAAAAGCGTTTTTCATTTAGAATAAACGCCTTTTAGTTTGAAGTGTACAAAATCCTTTAGAAAAACGTTTTAGCCCATAGACTTTATGTTATAAATAGCTTGCAACATTGTGTTGAAGCGAGCGTAGGCTATTAAAGGTTTTAAGTTTTAAAGTAAGTACGTTTATTTGTAAAACACCCGTTTTATTCCTAACATTATTATTCATATTGACGAATTGATTTGTTTAGGAAACATAAATGGCGCGACTTGATACTGATTTTTTATTTATTTAATTTATTTATAATTAATGAAACTGAGCAACGCTTACAACATAAAATTATAAGTGTGCTTGTGTGCTTAAATTAAAAAGCAAACATGTTTGATAGCTTTTCATTTAAACGTCCACCTTTACATATAAGTTTACCGTTAAAAATGAATGAAACTCAAATGAAATGAATTAATTTTTTGACTAAAAGTCTCATCGGTTAGTCGAGGTTTGTTACATTCATAAAGTTTTTTGTAAACTTTTTAATAAGTACTTCATTATAATAAAAACTTCTCTCTGAGTTTATTTGTGTAATCTCTAATAACTATTTGTATTTGTCTGCCATCGAGTGGACTGAATGTTGTGGATCCCGTTTCTCTGTTGTCTGAAAATAGCTTCACGACTCTAGGTAAAAACACTATTTTTATTGAACTTGTGATCGGTGCCAAGTGTGTGTGCGGCATGCGTTAAGCGGGATGTGAATGCCGAATTATGCAGATGGATTGGCTGACTGGCCAACCCGGTGTCCAAGATGATCCTTTAGTACGGTTTAAAAAATATTCAAATATAGTAATGAAAGATCAAAAAATAAAACGTTTTGAGTAAGACAACAGGTAAATAGATAAATTTTCTATCATTCAACGCTTTTACATCTGCTTTAAGCTGAATATCTTTTAAACTACCACCATTCTCTCTTACGGGGATTATCTGGTACACCTTTCCCCTATTTTATAGTTGTGTACATTTACTCAACGTAAAATCATTACCAGCGCACTGCTTAGTATAGATACGTAGACTTTCCATTGTTTGGGAAAAATGTGATGTCAGTCTTTTACCATTTGTATTAATAGTACATTATTGCAGAGGCCGGGAGTAAAGGATTGCTGGACGAGCATGAGTTACAAGGAAAACGAAACTCGAAAGAATCCGAATATCCGACCACTATATTATAGTCTCGTCTCGGTTTATCCACACAGCCAGCTCCATTTGAGTTAAGTCTTTCCCGTTTAAGTTTATTTCTTTACTCTGTTAGTTTTTTATTCTTCGGATTTCGTCTTTGGATTTCAGGTCTATAAGTGAGCATGTTACACTCCATTAACTCAACACATTAAAGTCTTTTAAATAGTGTTGCAAAGAATAATATTTTCGGTTTCCGGTCGAACACCGAATAATGAGCCAATAGCGTGGCCGTATAACCGATTATTCGGCTAAACTATTCGGCCTGATTACTGTACATACGTAAATTATCACGAAAAACATCACTGATTAACTTCAGTTAC
>NW_020653945.1:4933048-4956851 GCF_003589595.1 Hyposmocoma kahamanoa
TTAACACCGCATTTCAATTTAGAACTGTCAGATAGGACAGCTCCCCACGTAATGTTGCTCTCCTGATGACTGTACCAATAAGCCAACAGACCAACAAGAACATTTTGGTACACTTTGTCTAGACAGCCTCTCCCACGAGATGGAATGGTGCAATGTTTCAAAAGCCCGAATGCCACTAAAAATTGAGCAGGTAGGTGAACTGACAAGATTGACTATTTTGTAGCAGTATAGCACCCTGTGAAACAGTTCGTCCAGGAAAGTTCTTCGTCTCGTATCGATGGCATACACTATACAATAGTATACAATAGTATAGTGTATGCCATCCACAAAGCAAATCCACAAGCGTGCAGGTGTTAAGGGCACGTAGGGCACGATGTGAAATGGGCCATCGTTTCAATAGCGCAGTCTATGCGGTTTGGGGAGTTTACACCCGTTCTTCGTCCAACACAATTACTGCGAAATAAGTAATACACGACCGAAATAAAGGCGCATGATGCGAATGAAGCTTCATAATTGACATTGCCTTTTAGACTTTTAGACCCCAGGTCAGAAACACCCGAAAATCTCCACCTGAACATGTTCTTACTCCGATCAACTTGAGTCTGAAATCTATTTAAAGACTTCCTTCTCTATAAGATGAGTGACAATACTCAGAATAACTAAACCAGAACCAACTTAGAAGTGGGCCCAATGCCCGGAATCTCCTCAAGCGTCTATAGTGGTAACCGCTGTTCCACCGAAGAGCTTAAGCACACCCGTAATCTAAATACGACCACGCGCTGCAGGCCGAGGCCGGCTCCAGGTTACAGGGCTAAGATAGTCTAAATTACAGTTATTGAATCCTTATTTATACAAAAAGCTTATTTTGCTTAGGTATGTATCAGTACGTTTCAAATTCATAATAAGGATCTACATCCGATTGTACTATAGGTGCTATATTTTATGAAATGAAAACAAAACATGTTTAATTACAAGTTTGTGAAATTTAATCGTTAGGTTATACAAACTCTCGTCATTAAAATGTGATAAACAGCCCAATGTGCAGACTATTTTACGAAACGTACTCAATTATAAACTCGCCCAACTAAATGTTGAAAATTTTCCACTCTGTGAATAACTTAACTTTCCCTAGCATGTTCTTCTTTAATTTCGCCGCGGCAAATAAAGGTAGATAATGACAGAGGTAAATGTGTAGCAAGCCATGCATAGAGGTAATGATAACTTATTCTTACTTGTCATGTTGTTTTGGTGACATAATTTAGAGACTAAATAACCAATCTATACGAATTACACTTGTGGGTGAAGTGTGGCGCAAATCGCAATCTGGCTTTAGTTAACCGACCTGCGGAATCACCGATACACTTATTTATTTATTTATTGGCACAGCTACAGAATTCAAATTTATATTGCTAATACAAATTAATATTGCTAAATTAAATAGAGAACTTAGAAAATTAGAGCTTTGTCATATTATTGAACACAACTAAAAAAAACTAAAATTAATTTAACTGATACAAATACAATAATATTATGATTGGAAGTAACTACAATTAATAAATTATAACTCAAGTAATTCAAATTAACGAAACGAAAGTAACGGTCTTAAAATTACTACTGCGTTATGTTAAGATTGCAAGATTTAAAAAATGCGGGATAATTTTGAATATATATATATCTAAACTCCTGTCCTTGTTAATTTCATTATAGACTCGACACATACGGAACAGAGGATCATTGTAGGTAACGTTATTAGTACAACATCGCCCATGAAACATTCTTTGTGTACTTTTACTTCCATCCTCAAAGAGAAGTGGCTCAACAATTCACATGCGTCCCATTTTGCATTAACTATTTTATACATGCTGACAACGTGACTGCAACGTGCAGAGACTAAATTGGACTAAATTGCTTCAACCTATCCCCATATGTGGGCAACTTACGTCGCATATATATACGATAACCTTTAACCAGCACTCGTACTTTTCAAAACCTGCTTACATTACTGCTTGGGGGCAGAAATATGTTTAGTGCCAGTATTTGCCCGGACGTACCATTTCACAAGGAGCTTTATTGCTACTTTACTACAACATACTCGAGATCGTATAATAAATAACATAAAACAATATAGAGTATAATTTTTAGTAGCAGTAGACCTCCTTGTGAAAGAGTTCGTCCAGAGAAATATTGCCACTGTACCTATTTCTGCCGCCATGCAGTAATGTTAGCATTACTGTGATCCGGTTTTGAAGGGTAAGGGTGATGGTGAAATTACAGGCACATGGGACTTGTCAACTTATGTTTCAGGGTGTCGGGCGCAGTGGCAGTGCCCGTCAGATCTTTGCGATTTAAAGCTCTGAGTGGCACTGCAACTGTTATGGACACGCTTGTAGCTTACCATCAGACACACGACTTGTTCATCCCGTCACTTAATATTATAAAAAAAATTAATAAAAAGATATTACAGATTGACAGGCGGGGCGCAGTGTCCACAGACCACATAAATTATTTCTTTCATCATTAACAGTTTTGAGTGGCAATGCAACTGTCATGGACAAGCGTGTCTCTTACTACGAGGCGCACGCATTGTTCATAAAAAAAAAGATTTGATATCATTGACTTACTTTGACCACAACTTGGACCACAGGCAATACTCCTCGCTAAGGAGGTTTCAGTTCGTTTCATCGAAGGCGCTAGAGTTGTTCGTCCCGTCACTTGAAATCATAAAAAGTCGTGCAATTCGTTCAGCGATGAGAAAACGCAGAAAATTCGGTTACTGAATTGTTAATGAAAGTTATTTTTTCTCAAAGGAACAAAGTTATTTAATAATCGCTATGCCGAATGCAAATATCCTGAAAGAAACAAACTTTTTACTCGGGAATGTTGTCAACACATTTAATATTAATTTTTGTGTTTGCATCAAAAGCAGTTTGTTGAACACGTAATTTTCAGAATATATTAGAGCGATGAACTTCTTGGGATACGTATTTAACAATCAAAAACTAACGTTATTACTCAGCTACGTTCTGAGATAGATACGTGAGTAAGATGAAGGTATCGTTGACATTGTTGTATTGTTAAAGGTCTCACAGACATTGTTCTATTGTTCCAATTTTGAAAGATGAAAAACAAATTTGACTCACCTCCCACACAAAACTACGTGATTGCCTTCTAAATAATATCCGTTAAAGTTTTCCTCCACGTGCTTACAAGTATTTTTGTATGCTTTGGAACCTACTGGAGCGTGTTTACGTGCTTTTGACGTAAGCGAGGTGAACTCACATTGGTGTTTAATATTGTTTACAGATCTTCCACTTATGAGGTTTTGGAGTAAAATTTCCTTCCTTTGTTCCTTGATATAACTTGGGCCTTTTCAAGGTGTGAGTGAATAGGAATAACAATAATCTGTATTTGTCCGAAAACATGATTTCTTTCAATATTGCCTAAAGCCTCCTATTAAGCATAGCCTGTGCCACAAGGCGCGCTCTTTCTTAACTTTTAAAACTAAACAAGAAATGTGTGTGTGTGTAAATTAACATTTATTCCGAAATTTTGAAAATTAAAACGCCGCCCGATGACGATCCGCTGCCCCGCCAATCGTCATCGGGCGCTTGTCACACATCACCTCCTTAAATCTGAACGTTAAAAGTTGAAGTACCTCCCCTTAAGTTAATATTCCGTTTTTAGGTTATGATAGCGTGTGCCATGGACACAAACATAGACAACCACAAATTACACCTAAACCCAAGTACCTATAGTGGACGATGTGGACTGTATGAAACTGGAGTAAAGAAGTGAGCACAAGTAAGGATGAAACACAAAATATAATTCTTGCCAGAGTGACAATCGCAAATCAGAAAAAACAATACAATAAAACAAAAACATGCCAGAACAGTAGAAAAATAATTTATAACAAAGAGTTCGCGACACCACGTGAGAAATAAATGTAAGCCAAACAATTATTTCTCCCGGCCCGGGAATCGAATCCGGGACCACCGCGTGGTCGACCAGCATGGTAACCGTTTGGCCGCGGAGGAAGTTAAATTATTTAATATACATTATACATTGGTTCCTCCTCCTCCTCCGTCGGTGCCTCACTGTCAATTACCTTTATTATTTCCTACAAAATGCTCAATCGAGTTGAAATTCCCCTCAATTTGGGGAATTCGCCACAAATTGACAACAATATGAGTAATGCTCATATATATATATATATAAAACAAAATATATAATATAATAATAATAACAAACGAGGAAATGTAGTAAAAAAAATACTATAGTCAATATTTTGATTTTATTACTTTTACAAAAAAAACGTACTCCAGAAAAAAATGGTCTCTTTTCATGTTTTTTTGCATTGTTTTTAACAACACTACTGCCCCTTAATGATGTTGTTTGCTGTCCCACGTCTAATTAAGTCTGTATAATGGACGTTTGATTAAAGGATAAATTGAGTGGGCCTGTCTGCTACATTTGATTTTCTGGGAGTTAATTTACTGAACGTCTGCTGTATTTGGCATCCTCGGTATTATAAGGTCACATCTGAAAAATGACAACGTTTCGGGAGAGGTTTAAATATTCTACGAGCGAAATTAGCCGATAACGTTTTTTGCATAAAATTTCACCTCGTAGATACATGACATGCCAAAAAAAAAAATGCGTACGATGAATTGATGACAAAACATATATATTTTTTTTTTTTTTTATTAATTAGTAAGAGTTTTGGCATGGGCACCTACAAGTTCTTTGAACTTTACTTTCGTTTAACTATCGGGACCCTTAATAAATATTGTTCATTATGGTTCTAGTACAATTATTATGTTTTCTTCCTTTTAAATAACTTAGTTCCTTGTTTGGGTTTTTTTAAAATAGTCTTTTAAGCGGCGGGACATAATATTTATGTTTTCACTTTACACAAAAAAACAAAAACTTAGAATACGTAATTAGTGGAATGTTCAAGATAATGTCTTTTGTAATTTGGTTTAAATGGAATATAGTTCTAACTTTCGTTATCACTGTTTCCTTCTTCGTATTTTCTTCATAATATACATAAAATAAAAATAATCTTTGTAAAAACTGTACTTGTAGCTTCAAAAACCCGCCATTTCAATCACACAGTAGCAAATTTTAGTTTTGAAAGACCCGCCCAGGAAGTTGTCAAAATCGTTATTAATTAATAGTTATGAATTAATTAGTATCAAGCTTTTTTAGTTTAATGGCCTTGGGTGCGCTGTGTCTCCTTTTCTATAAAACAGTATTTCCTAATATAATTTATGAGATAATTAATTCTACATATACAATAACTGATAACACAAATTCAAATAAGTTTAGTATCGGTTTCTCACGTCACTAGACCGGTGTTTTTTCAAAATGAGCTGGTTTAAATTATAAACAGGAAAACAACATTATATAAAATAAATATGTGTATTTGTTTTAATTATGTTCAATTTCAGTATTACAAATATGTGAAAAAAGTTGCTATTGTCAATTATAAAATTTCACATACACATGTCCTAATATGTTTCATGTACTTCGTTGTTATTTTGATGACTTTCATATAATACAAGCAGTTTCGGCATATGATCACCAATGGTCGGAAAAAGGTGTTCCACATACAAAGATACATGTATAAATGTAGCTGCAAGGGCGAGTTATTAATAGATTCAGGCGTTACTTTGCGGATGTCGATGTTAATAAAAATGGAAGTAAATTAATTTGCTACTCCGCGAACCCAGTGAAGGTTAAATCGTGCAAAATAGCTGCGCTTGTGTGGAATATTTTTTCATGCAGTTAATTATCCCACCCACCCTCCGCATAAAATTAAGTTCTTACAATAAAATTTGGTATTGTACATAACTCAGTCAGGGTGTTGCAAATAAGCTTAAAAACTAAATCTATAAATTATCAATAAAATTTAATTAATTTGAATGAAGTGAGCTTTTCGTGAGTCTTTCCTTTATTGTTCACACGTAAACTATTTTGTCGAATAATATGATTCGTGAATAAGATATTGCTTCGATTTCTTTTTAAATGCATTAATGTTATCCTCTTGTCTAATAAATACTGGGATTTTATTGTAGATTATAATTTGACTATACAATGGACCTTTTTTAAACATTTCTAATTTGGGTTCAGGGAGAATTAGATTATATTGACGGCGGGGATTTTGATTAAACTCAAAATATGTTGGTTGTTTACGGATAAACAATGCTACTTCCATGATATAAAGGCATGGGAGAGTTAGCATGTTCTCTTTAATAAAATGTGATCTACAACTTTCTCGTTCATTTCTTCCCACAATGGCTAGTAAAATAACATCTACCTGGAAGACTCGTAATACATTGGCACATTTTACCCTACACACGTCTGTCCGAAAGCATTTATATCGTGTACCTAGTCATCATTTTCTCGTCTGCAACAGATATGACATGTTTTCGTGGCTAGATTCGACAAAGTTCTTGTCGTGTACGAGATCATCGTGTACACGCGCCCTGACAGTGTGTATGGTTTAAGCTGTAGTTTAGTGTACCTTAATGCTATCAAAATCCAAACAACCACGTAGCAACAGAAGTTCGTTAGGGTTGTGCCGGTCATGTTATATGGCTAAATACGGAGTGTTTGCCTCCTGTAGCGTGTCATTTTGAACTCCCACGGCGGTCCCAATAGGTAGTCGAGATTGCGGACATTTTGACCGACCACGGCGATGTAAGTGTTAAAGTGTTAAGTTACTTATATTTGTTAAGGTGAGTCACCGGGGTTTTGCTAAATCAAATGGTTGAGGTTATGTTAAATAACAGTCTTATAAAAACTATACGATACGCCTAAGGAAATTGTCAAATAAATGTGCTAATTTGTTACACGATAGCATGTCCTTTGTTCAATCATATAAAATCGCGAAAACAGGACAAAATAAAAGTCTAAAACGAATTATATAAGAATAAAATGTCTACCTTTGTACATATTTTTTCTATGGAGATATTTCTCTTGTACTGCAGAGAACCTGCTACATTTTGGTTTTCAACTGAAGTCCTATAGTTATTAAATTCACATTTATCCCAAAACTTGAAAATTGCCCAGCGGTTTCACGACACGCCACGAGACACATCATTCGCTATCGGGCGATTGTCAACTTCGTATCTGAGTCAATTTTTTTCCGCTTGTTTTCATTTTATTCATATTAATTTATAGCGCGCAGATAGCTCGACGCGAGTGTCGGACCCCCACAACCCACCTCCTAAACTCTAGGCCCGCGTTGAAGTACGTCGCCTTAAATAGTGCTTTTAGAAGTGTAAGTTTCAATTAAACTTTATATCAACCAAAAATTATCTTTTTTTACCCGACTGCGGGAGGGTTATATTTTTCAAGTGTATGTATGTATATATGTCAATTTCTTTTTCACGCTGTACAGCCTAAACGGCTTGATGGATTTTGATACATCGCACTCCTCATGGAAGAATGGCAAGAGTGAAGTTACGTCAAAAATGTTTATTGCTCCATTAGATGCAGAAAAATATAACCATGTGGGTTATATTTTTCTGTATCTAACGATTTATATTGTAGAGAGTTACAAGAATTGGGGAAGACGTGGGTTATATTTTTGTGTATCTAGTGGAGCATTAAAGATTTTTGACGTAACTCCACTTATGCCATTTATTCCATGAGGGATGCGATATGAGGGGTCGTTAGATTCGTCTTGATTGTGGATGTGTCCATAGGCTATAAAAATAATCAAAATAGTGGTTGGGGGATTTTTTTTATCTTTCCAGCTAAGTATTTTTGCAATCGGGTAAATAATTTTTAGTTGTAAGTTACAAATGAAGTTTATTTACTTTGAATTTTCCCTTCTCTTTTCTATTGACTATTCTAAATGTATAGTCAAGTACTTAACAAGATCACTACAACAGTTAAGAAATCGCACAGTTGGTATAATAAGGCCACATCTGCAAAGTTATAAATTTTCAGGAGAGACGTTCAAAAGTATCTACGAACGACATTAGCCTATATTTGTTTTAAACTTAAATAGGATATCGAGTTCTTAGGTTTTCGCGATTGTTACACATAGGAAATGAAACCTAGACTGTGAGACCTGTAAAGGGCCGGAAACGTTGGTTTGTTTGAAAAAAAAAAACCAAATATACGTGATATAAATCCGGAGAAATAGTTTATTAATAGGATTGTTATAGAATTTCGGATATTATTTGTTTTGGTTAATTCCTATTATTTTGATGACTAACCTATTACTGCCGCCAAGCAGTAGGTAATTCAATCATTATTGAAGGGTTTTGAAGTGTAAGAGGGTGTTGATAAAATATTTACAAGTAAATGGGATTTGTCAACTTATGTCTCAGGGCGTAGTGGCAGTGCCCCTCAGATCTTTGCCATTTAGAAATGGCACTGTAACTGTTATGAACAGATGTGTCGCCTGGTAACATAAAAAAAAAATGTTTCACGTGATAAAAGTACTTTTGATGTATAAATCAATCAATAAAAGTAAATAAGCGGCAAAGCAAGGTTCAAGGGATCAACGTGTGTTTTCTTTTTACATACGCTATTTTTATTTTGAGCTACTAAGTTCCACCTAGGTCAACTACATCAGTAAACTGTACAAGAGGTGGATAGTAGTTTTCAGTACGTGAACCATTAGCGGAGTTTGCTCAAAGTTAGGCGAAGCAAATACAGGAACACTTTGGACGAGTTGAGAACTTGTTCAATTCTACTCTGTCTACTGCAGCCGGCGACGTCTAGCTAGTGTACAGTCAGCGTGCAGTCGTTGATTAAGAGTCTATACTAACTCTGCTCAAATTAAACTTTTTCTCGTACTGAATCGGTTTTATCGAGCGGCAGACTTTATTTCAGAATTTATTTTTTTATGAAATCAAATTAAAACCATTTGAGATATGTATATCGTCGTATACTATACGTGTATTTAGTTCAGTCATCGAGTATATAACCAGAAATAGAGCTCTTCCTGGTAACACGTTAGCGATACAACTCTTATAAATATCAACTCCCGTTTGCACTGAAATATAGACAGGCCAACTACTGACCTGTGTGTACGTCTCCGTATATTCCAAAAAATATTCTGTATTTATTGTAATAAATCTTTATCAATGGGGACTATTTCATTCGGTGGTGTGGGAAAACCAGCAAAACCTCTAATTACAAAACAAACGGAATCACATTTCATCGGTAATTAAATATAAAATATGTAATTTTGCAATGTTCGTCCATTCTAGCAAAGCTCAAGTTAACTGGTCGATTTGAAGTGAAATAATTGACGACACCAGTCGATTGTTTCGAACTCGTGCTAGCCAATCGGAGCGCAGTTGTCACAGTAATGATATGGCAGAATAGTTTTCAAACAAATTAAATGACATTTTGTCTCTATTTCCCGTTATATACTCGATGAGTTCAGTTGATTATGATTCGGCGACATCTTTTATGTTGTTTCGAATGTTGTTTCTTACAATATCCTAAAGACGGTTTTACTGACATGTAGAGAATCAAATTTTACATTCAGAAATGGTATAATCTTGAATTTCAAATATTTTGAGTCACGACGTTATTGTAATGGCAGTGGTATGTGTTGAGTTTTCGCAATGATACAAATATGTTTTCTAAAATGAGATTATTTTTTTCCTTAATGGCGGAAGTTACTAAAATGCGAGAAAGCGAATACATTTTTTTATAACTATGTGTCAACGTCAAAGTGCATAAATAAATTTAAAAAATAGTTTCGTTCCAATCATACAATTTTAAAACAAACATTGATTTAAAACGTCAAACTCACGCACTGCTCTAATAAAACATGCAGACGACTTGGTGGTATGAGAAAAAAACAATAACTGGATTTTGTAGTTTTTACTGCTTTTACATTAATACATTTTTAGTACTGTTATAGGTAATAGAAACATGTTTCTGTTTATATATAGGTTGTTTCTGTTTCGTTTTGTTTCTTAATTACTTCTCACATTTTTAAGGCGATGGCTCTATAGCCAATGCTTAATAAAGAAACAAATAAATACCTGGATGTATGGCATTTTTCTTTTGACACTTTGTACTTGTACGCATTGGTCAAGTGTTTAAAAGTTAACGTATCAATAAAAAATGCATATTCATGCGAATTTCGCGGACTGAGCCGAAAAGTAATCTGCTTTTAATTTTGTAGTGTGGTAATATTTATAGTGTGGCTTTTTGCGTGTTCTTTATTCAAAAGAAAAGCGATCATTACCGACCACGTTTGATAAATAATTCTCAGTTATTTAAATTTATTAATGGTCACAGATCTTTTACGCTCTTGTAGCGAGGATGGAGATATAACTAAATCATATATTTTTTTACTGTTCACAGTATGATCACTCTGAATTTTTAGCCAACAAAAATGATACCGAACTTTGATAGTTAGCATAATAAACAACAAAGTACTTTTTAGTTTAGCATTCTGTTCGTGTATTATTATTATATTATATTTTATAAAACCACATAATTTTTCCTTCCTATTCGAAAAGGTTCTACACAAAGCCATAATACAAAAAAAGAAAATTGTATTTTCTTCTAATTCTTCTAGAGCTAAGTCCTCTGTAATTTTAAAGCCATACAAATATTAGCTGTACAAAGTAACGAGGGACTTTGTGTGACAGGCGAAATTTGTGTTCTACTATGTTGACTAACGAATTTTGGCTACGATCTATTATGACGCCGGATACATATTGGACTTAGATAGTATTAGGTGGTGTCACTTCTGTCTCACTATAGGGTAGGTAGAGACTACGAAGTTGTACTTATTTCGATTCTGAGATAAGTAACGTTTTTACTTGCTCCAATAAAGTCATTACGTTCTATTTGGTTAAACGCAAAATCGGTTCGCGTTTTTTAAAAAGTACAATTAATAAACTTTAATGCTAATATGGTTTTCTCCTCTGTTGGATTCCTCTTCTTCTTGTTATCGCAAAGAAAATTCGGAAGGGCTTACCTAACAAATCTATTAATAATTAATAATATTTCCTTAAGTATCAACAAACAGCGTATCAACCAACCGTGAGGCAGCCGCCTCACGGTTGGCTGACACATAAATTGAGGCAAACATTCCCGTTTTATTTACATTGAGGAGAAAAATGTGTAATATGGAGGAAGGAGGCTAAATTTTGCTCTGCGGAAACACGGCATATGTCTTTGTACAGTAGACTCAATTTTGAGGATAGTTACCCTGTTCATTATACTAGTATATACAGAAATTATAACCCTATTCTGCGCTCGTTAATCGACTGACTCGACTATCTATCCGTGCTTGAGGCGTTGCCGTGTATTGGATGCTTCTAGCGGTGTTTATTATGTGTAATTCTGTACCTGTTAACATAAGTAATAAGTATTTTACTATATTTCGTAAAATGTAGCTTGGTTATCGTTATCGTCTAAATAACAACGATACAAACTTGTAGTAGGCTCTTACAAATTATATTTTTTTAAAGAAGACTAAACAATAATTATTTTACATATTTACATTACTAATCATTAGCATATAATCCTTGAAATCCACAAATTTTTGTTTAATTACTTTTCGAGTTAATTAGGTAAATACCTTAAGATATTCTATTTTTTAAGTTTCTGGTTACTCTTGAAGAATTTTGCCAATGTCATATCGGTCATGGATACTTTAAGATATTATTATACTCGATGTATTAATGTTTATTTTCACATGATAAGATGAAGTGACATCTGACAGAAAAAGTTTGTGATGAGAGACGCTGAAAATACAGAGTCGATTTAAATAGTTTGATAGTAATTTTTATAATAATAATATTACAGGAATGATTATCATTTCTTGTAAATTATTCATGTTTTGAGCTATGTTGAGTTATTTTCGGTTATGTTGTGAATTTTTGGTTAAATTTACGTTTGGTTAAGTTCAACAAATAGTGGTGTCACCTCTATTCAACATTACGCGTGTCGAATATTGACATGATTTCAGTTTTTATCATTATATAATGTATTAAAAGTATAACACTAATTAAAATATATCAAACGTCAGTCGATATATTTCAACATCGATTCTCGATTTTACTGATTGTGTCCCATCACTGGTTCATGAAGTTTGACATGTGTCATTCTAATCTAGCAAAATTTTACGAAGTGTGACAAACAATTAACAAGACAAGCCTACAAGGCTTGTCATGTAATGTTACTCGAAGTAAATTAAATTAATTATTTTTACAACACTTTGAGAGCACTGCTCTTGTCGGCATGACGTTAGATGGTCTATACTTTTTATGTTTATTATTATTTCGAAGATTTTAAATATTGTGCACTAGATTAATTAGTACTTACTTTGTATACATATCTGTGAACTACTGTCTGAACTGCCCATGTTAATTTACATACTGTGAAATCATTGAGTTTAGTCTTTATTGTATACTTGCATAAATAAATAAATAAATATACTGAAGCGGCATTCATAAACACTCCTATATTTCTATTAATATGAAGCCTTTGAGTTTTTTTATGATTCCAAGTGACGGAAGGAATACATCGTGCGCCTGGTGGTAAGCGACACGCCTATCCATAACAGTTACACTCAGTGTTCTCTACGCAATAATGTGGCCATACCAACTGTTAGCGAATCGTGATATTATTTTTTTTATTCTGTTAAAAAACTTCCTTTGCGTGCGCTTAAACAGGACAAACAAACAAAATATAATCAAAGCGTAACACGCGGCACAAGCGTGGATTGTAGATTCTGTACCACTAGACACTCGCTGTATGAAAATCTCTGTTGTGAGGAGGTTCCCTAATAAAACCAACCACCACACTTGTAAATGGGAAGCACACTAAACAAATTTTCACACCCACAAACACATATTATATATTTTATTGACACAGTATCCTTTTCATTCGAAGAACAAAACCAAAAATTGTCCACGGTCTAATCACTACGTACATTTTGCTTTGTATGTCCAGGAAGATAGACGTCGTTAATCAATAGATGGCGCTGATATCTCTTTTTTTTTGCCATACAAAATTGAGATAATTTTTCAGAACCAGAAATATATTTCATAAAGGCAGTGTATTAACTTCAAAACAGGTTTAAATAAAAAAATTGAACCCAGAAAACCAGAAGAAGGCATCAACTTGGAGATATGTATGTATATGTATAGGGAAAAATACTTCCTGCGTTAGTCACCACGGGGTAATATAAGCTGATTACTCTATACTAGTTATATATAAGGAGTACCTCGGTAATGTCTAATTATTTTTTTCACTTGTGTTTCACAAAACGCATTGCAGGTGCTATTTTCTTAAGGGATCAGTGTGTTTACACAAAATTGTATTATTATTATCGTATCTGCTGATATCATTTTTCACATAACGCAGCTGATGTAGAAAAGCTTTTTAGCTTAACGAATGTTTTGAAATTCAAACCTACAAACTTACGTAATGTCAATTAGAAACTGAATTGATGAGTTTGTGAAATAGAAGTTGGCAACATTAATGTGATAAGCGACATACGGCGTGTATCGTAGTGACTATACAGTTTTACTGATGTGTTTGAACTGCTCCCCATTCATAACTTCGTGAATTGAACCCATGGGACTTTGAAAACACTTCTTCTTCTTCTTAGTGCGCCGCTTCTTTGCGAAGATTGGCAACCATCATGGCTATTCTCATTTTTGAAGCTGCCGCACGAAAGGGGGAACGTGTGCTAAGGTGCAACCAGTCTCTCAGGTGCTTCAACCACGAAGTTTTTCTTCAGCCTCGACTACGTTTCCATGCTTTCTTAAAACACTAATCATCACCTAAAACCATTGACTTACAAATAAATGGACGACGGGTCTAATACAAAAACCACGAAAAAAATGTCCCAAGTCAACCTATTCGAAATTTAAATTGTTATGTCATCGCAGTATCGCGCTGTCCGTAGAACAAATGAAGACTAAAGCGGAGTGTCGCGCTCTGTATACGATTTTAGCGCCTTACAAGTGCGGACACTTTTTAGCGCGGACCCGACGTCCATATAATTGTAAGTCAATGCCTAAAATTAACAAAACCTTATCGATACCACATCAGTATACATCATTAAGGTCCGTAGTGGTCCAGAACTGCCAACTTCTAGCTTTGCAACTGGCAGTCGGTCAGAAGAGTATTTTATTATACCATCCATCTCTTTTCAGAGAATCCTTTGTGGTATGTCCTAGAGTCCATATAATACAAGATGTATTTAATTAATTGGCCGGTCTAAATAAGACCTAGGTTAAGTTAGTTACCACTTACAAAGCCTTACACCTGTACGTATTAACGCCGAAAACACTCCCCATGACTGGATCTCTCAAGGCACTCTCGTATTTTACGCCAAATTAAATTTTCCTACTTACTTTACTGGCGTTCAGTCGTTTCACTGTCGTTCTGTCGCATTCTCGTAAGTCTAAATGGGTGATTTTCTTACACTTGTTTTCGTTGTGGGCCTCCCTTGGGTATTATGACTTATATTGGGGCTGCATGGGAAATAATGAGTTAGAGTGACACACACGCGGTATCCTTTTATACCTTTGTTATTTATTCCTTTAATAGGATGTTTTAAAATTGTATTCCGTCAATCTGGGTAGGAGGTCAATGAGGAAGACTTAATTCAGCAAGGATTCTATAACGTAGAGTGTTACTGCTCACAGAACAATAAATACAGTAGACGTGCTCAGTGCGTTTCTTGTTACAAGAAACGAAACTAAACAAACGAACACAAATAAAATACAAAATAAACAAGTCCTTGCCAGCAATTGCCAGTGACAACGGCCTTGTATTTCCCGCCTTATATATACATTAGTAAGGCGGAAAATACATTGACTCAATGTAATAAACTCTCGGATTGGGGATCTAATTAGGTCCTGTGGTGCTCGTCAATAACACAGGCCTTGCCTGTACTTTAATATTATTTACTACAAATATTTTTACTAATTTTAGATGATTTCGTTACGAGCAGGTGCGTCAAGAACAATAGATCTTCTTTCTCATAGCACTGTTGACAAAGAGGTCGTGATCACCGCGGAGTATTTTTGTTAGGTGCTGATTTGGTTCTTTAGTTTGGTTCGTTCACGACGTCTCGCTGTCTCTGTTGGTGAACGAACGGTAGATAATACTGATAATTTTGAAATAGGATTGAAACTCGATACAAAATAAATAGTGTATGTGAGAAAGTTAAAACTTGTTTAATGATACCAAAGACAGCAGCACAGCTCCTTGTGGGGAAGCACTGCCACCTTACCTATTTTTGCCGCCAAGCAGTAATGTGAGCATTCAGATTAATGCTTCCAGTTACTTAAACTAAATTCAGTTCTTACAACTTAATTTCATATAATTCTCGTTTTATATAATATTCACATTTTATAAGAACATTTTACATCTATAAAGTTCTTATCATTCATCTTATCATTTCATATATTGTCAAATGAGATAATTTTTACGTGGTATAATATAACTTTTTATAAATAACCGTATAAATGACCTTGCCGTGGTATTTGTCTTTCTGTTCGATACTAGAATGTAAAAACCGGGGTGCAGAGGGAGAGCAGTTCTCGCTCGCTGTAACAAATCTTAAATAATATATTTTCGTTACAGATTTGATTTTTAAAGTGTAAGTAAGGTATAGGTTAAATTTATGTTCACCCCTCCTTTAGTAGGTTAGGTTAGGGGGTCGTGGTGAATGTTCACTGATCCCACGGCGCTGACTCAACCGGCTAGAGGGAAACCCGGGGGGGGTTTTAGTGGGGTAGGCCCTCCAGTCTGGAGGGAGAGTCCCCACATAACCCCTGAGTCTCCCTGGGCTCAGGGGTATCCATAAAGATTTCCCCCCCGTCAAAAAAGAAAAAAGAAAAAAAAAGTTAGGTTAGGGGGGGAGCTCTAGTAGCCGTGCTCGATTTCATACCACGGTGAAGCTAAGAGGTGCCTGTGAGGAGGAGGAGATGGTGGTAGGCTGGCCCGAGCAGGAGGGCGTTCTGCGCGGGCTCGTCTGATCAGCGGGACCGCGCGGATGCGCGTTGGGAGGAGGGTCGCGGTAGGAGAGACGTGTCGGTATGTCGTTGCCGCTCGTCCTATCTTCCACAATCCTGGCGGGGCTGCACCGCTTACGATGGTGCAGTGGCGGCGGGGCCGCGGGAGAAGAGACGTGTCGGTGTGTCCTTGTCCAGGTTCGCCAGATGTACGGTTGCAGTTAAGATAACATTGTTTAAAACTTACTGCACACCAATGTACGCTAGCGCTCTGTGGAAGAGATACACTCAGTGCTCTCGGAATGCTCTGTGCGTGCAATATAACAACGCCTTCGGGACGCTGTTGGGGCTGTCACGTTTCTGCAGTGCCTCAGCCATGTTCACTGACGCGCGCGTAGATAGTTTTACGGCTGTTGCACGTAAAAAGTCGGCGTCGCTACTGAAGAGAATTCGTGACGGCCCCAATAGC
Source organism: Hyposmocoma kahamanoa (assembly GCF_003589595.1). Lineage (NCBI taxonomy): Eukaryota > Metazoa > Arthropoda > Insecta > Lepidoptera > Cosmopterigidae > Hyposmocoma > Hyposmocoma kahamanoa. The sequence continues at coordinate 4,949,489 of NW_020653945.1, forward strand.
CTCTTGAAGACAGTTGCTGACAGGAATGAGTGCCCAATTATGCGGCACTTAATAAATAATACAAAGTCCTTGGTAAAATATAAGTACTAATATAGTTTTAAGTCTGTACCTACTAACATTTGATTGGATCTCAGTTGTCTCAATAAATAAATTTTATTATTATTATTATGTTAATTGAGATTTATAGCTTATAATTGTTATTAAAAATGACTGTTAGCGTGAATGATTGTGCAGCCGCCAGACCCATCAGACCCAAGTAGAATATGTAGAGGATTTCGACGAGCTCGTAAAATTAAAGATGATTTATAGTTGACTGTAATATATTGGCAATAGGTAATTGGTTTACAAGAGTAGTGCGATTAATCCGCTCAACAGCGGTGGTTTCTTATGAAAGTACAATTCAAAGGTGGACGTCCTTTCTGACCTTTTAGTTCGTACAAAAAGTTCGTTAAATATGTGGTAGGGATGAAACACGGAAGAAATGTGGTCTGTGGGATGAAATAACACGTATGTGGTGTTAGTTGATTGGTTTAAAATAGAACCCCCGGCGTACTACGTAATGTGCCCTTGACGAGCGTTTAGTTACTACTTCGAAAATTACATTAAATTGAATTGAAACATTGGGAGCAACTAGGGTATTCGGCACCCAAAACCCGTTTTGATGTTATTGCATCAAAACGTGTAAAACACTATCTAGTAAGTATCTTGTGACAATAATCTCAGTATAGAGTACTAAAAAAGCCGACCTCAAAAGTACGTGGAATTCATCCCCCAGTTCGCCACTATACGGAACTTGACACAGGAGATAATAAAAATCGGTTCTCACTCAAGGTATATTGAGAGAGAAAAACGCCTTGAATTGGAGAATGGCAAATCAACCATTAAAGTAATTGCTCCTTATAATAAAATTTAGGCGCTATTTATAAAAATGAATCTTCATGCGTAAACAGTCACCCTTAGAGGTGGATGATTTTCTTCAAAATTAAATGGGATCGCTATGGAGGTACCCTTTTTCCAACAAAAAAGAATCATCAAAATCTGTTCACAAATACCGGAGACATCGCGCAAAATATATACAAAAAAAAAACATACTGATGAATTGAGAACCTCCTCCTTTTTTTGAAGTCGGTTAAAAAAGGATTTATATGTAGATACATATAAATCCTTTGTTTTTAATAATCCTTTTTTTTTATTGTGAATAACTTTCAAAGTTAAAAGTTATTCACAATTATTACATTTTCGAAAAAGCCCCCAGCATTTCCCACTTGAATTGATGTCCATTAGGTAAACATTTTTGTAGAAAGTCTTTAGGGACTACACTAGATCGATAAGTAATAGCATTTCATATAATACTATCTTTTTTTCATAGGTAAACAGATTTCGCTTGATTAAACTCTACTATTCATTCGTAAGGCAGAACCCCTGGGAAGAAATAATACGTACAGGGAAGGACGTGTTTCTATTTATACTTTGAGTGGTCATGGGAACCACGAGAAAATTGAGTTTGTTAGGGATTTGACGAAGACCTTCGAAGGTACGACGTACGACGAAACACAGAGTATTTTAAGGTAGTTTCTTTGTTATATTTATATCGAAAACAAAGCTGTTATTTTTTCCCAGGAACTGAACAGCTGTCGCCTGTTTATTTTCATAAGATCTAAAAGGCTCCAATTTTCCCAGAGTTAGTTTAACGTTGTTTTGGTATTGTTTGAAAATATAGGAATTGCAAATTAAGGCTCTTCGTCATCCTTCTTCGTTCGTAATGGTTAACATTTTTTTCGTTATTTATATAATTATCTATAAGGAACATAATTTAGTTCCCACGTATCATGTTTGGACTAGACAAGTGTTTCGAGTTTGTAGGTTTTCACGATTAATACACATTGGGAATGAAAATTACTTTTCCGGTGCCCACGGGATGTGTTTTTATTTTAGTTCCATAAGATCTATTTTCGAATTTTGTTCTGTTTAAAATTCTCCTATGTATAGGAGAATGCTTTGGCATTATTCTAACCTTTAACGTAAAATAAAAATAAAATAAGTATGTCCTTCACAGCCGAGTTCCATTAGTCTCGAAGCTGGAAAATTCGAGAACAAAACTGAGTGCTATTGTAACCCATATAAAGAAGGATTAGTTAAGGATTTATTGACTATCTCGTTAGAAAAAATAGGTTTATACTTAAGTATATTTTAAATTGTTTCCGTAGCAGTAGTAATCCTTGCGAAAAGAGTTCATCCGGGGAAGTACCGCCACGTTACCATTTCTGTCACCAAGCTGTAATGTGAGCATTACTGCCTTCCGGTTTATTACAGGCATGTGGGATTATAATAATAATAATAATAATAATAACACACACACTCAACATAGATTTATCAACTTATGTCTCAGGGTGACGAGCGTGGTAGTGCACGTCTGATCTTTGCGATTTAAATCTCGGAGTGGCACTGTAACTGCAATGGCTAGGCGTGTCGCTTACCACCTGTACTTGTTCGTCCCGTCATTTATGCTCAGGCTACACAGAGGCGTCCGCGGAAGCGTTCCGGGCGCGGGAATTTTTATAATATACGAGTTTATATGAACCCTGCAACATAAGTATCATTAAAAACAGGTACGTCCGAAGATATGACTACTTTTAGTACCATAATTGCGCAATAACCCCAAAAACTACGTAATATCCAATCTACCTTAATTCACTATTAAGGTGGTTTGAACTATTTCCATCGTTTACTACCCCCATTTCGCTAATTTAATTTTGCAAGCACAAAAGCTTTGTCCCTAGGGGTGTTCGTGTAATGGCTATCGAAGTGCGACTAAGTAAAATGGAAGGTATTTTCGGGAGTGGCTGGCTGTAAGTGGTAAAAATTGGAGCAGTCACCTTACATTGCGCGTACGAATATACACGCATTGTGTGAATGTATTTGGTACTCTATATGTTACATATTGTATTTATTATAAATGAGTTTTTATTGATTAATATAAGCTACAGGGGAATGTATGTTGTAGTTTATTACATTTTGTAATTTATTATAGGCACCTGTAGGGTTCTCAGCGTAACATAGCAAATATTGGGTTAGTGACCTTCTTGTTACTGCAGCTGGTAACACAAAGTATTCTTCACCTCACTACCTCGGAAAGGCTTCAATCTGCGCGCAAAAGGTTTTTGAAATTCGAACTTGGGTGGATGGACTGGGGTCTAAGTCTTCTTATGGAAAAGAATGTGGAGCACCTTTTTCTTTCGATGAAAAAAAAAAATATAACGACACGTTCAACTACGCGATTTGTACTTAGGTACCTAAAGTATTTCGTGACGAAATACTTTCGTAGATTTCTCATAGATGTCGCTAGGGCTAAAAAGTAGTTGAAGAGCAAATACAATGATACGCTAACAAGCATATGGAAAAATTCGTGAGGTCCGCTGGTACGTTCCGTGGTTTAGTTGGCATAGCGTCTGGCACGGTTGGTGAATGTTTCACCAGCATGATATTCAATTATTTTTTGTGAAATTACTCCACTAGTTTGTTGTAATTATTAATAGAAAGATTGAACACTTAGAAAAAAGCTTGGTAACAAACACACTAACTTTGCTGCAAGGCAACAAGCACACTAAGAGCTCTGTATAGGTTTAAGCACTTTCTTCCCGTTAAGACCAAAACTCTCCTTATTCAGGCTCTGATATTGCCTGTAATCGATTATGCTGATGTCTGTTACTGTAATATCTCTCAAGTTTCTTTGAACAAGTTGGATCATCTTCTTCACAATTGCATTAGGTTCATCTTTGGTCTGCGAAAATATGACCACATCTCTACTTTTCGACGTTAACTAAATTGGCTTCTCATCCGTGAACGCAGATCCTTAAAAATTTTAACCACCCTTTTCTCCATTTTGTTGGATCCGGCTGCGCCTGATTACCTTAGATGCTCATTTTAATTTGAAACCGCTCGGCCGGGTTGCGAAATTCGATCTTGTCTTAGCCTCAAGCTCTCTATTCTTTCTCACCGTACTGATTTTGTTTAATAAATAAATATATTGAGTATGAATGCTGTATTATGTTTATGTTATTAATTAACCATAAAATTTAGGTTTATGATATTGTTTTTTCTGTTTTAAGTGTTGCAATAACCTTTTGTTTTTCTTCTGTTTGGCTCATTTGTTGACTGGTACAGAATGTCTCATGGCATTAAGTGCGCCATTTGTGCATTAAAGTATCGTGTAAAAAGATTAAATAAATAAATAAAAAATCCATCGATCCGGCCGGATTCGAAGCAACACCTTCCAGCAATCCGTGCATAGCATCTGTCAACTATGTGACGGAACGAACTAGCGGCCCTTACGAATTTTTTATTAGGATGCTTTTTTTGGTTTTCTTGTGGGATGCTAGGACGACGTACCTCCACGTGAGCGTGTGGCTTCCATTCCTATGCAATCCCAGGATTGTATAGGAAGGGAAGATATAGGCCGGTGCATCCTGGGCAACTCTTAGTAAATGCCTTAACTTTGTCCGGCATTTGCTAGGCGTTGGCTAAAATGTCGTCACCCAATCCAACGGTGTTAGGCGTACCGTGCCTATGGATGCGTGCCTGGGGGGAGCCCAGCCGCTAACGGTGCACCCTCGATACCAGGGCACCTCGAGAGAACCTTATGCCCTTCAACCGGCAAGCGGGGCTCTGGCGGTTGTGACCCCTTAATTCCCTAGCTTCTCGTGTGACGTGTATGGAGAAATGAAATAAGCGTTAACACCTTAATTTTGCTTTGAAACGATTGCTGGGATGGGTAGTCCACCCAGCAATAAAGACGTGACTTCGGTTGTGGCTATGGATACGAACCAGACTGGTCCTTGGGATCCCCTGGTGTCGGAATCCAGCGCTCAGCCGCGCATTCATCTGAGCGGGTCTCGCCGGAAGAGACTATAGGGCCTGATGACAACAGGTATGAGCTACGCAGAAGCTCTGCCTCTATCCGAAAAGCCCTGGAGTGAACTTCCGGTGCTTGAACCATCTCCAACACCGAAAGCGCAAAAGCGTGGATGGTCAGAAGAGATGTCGCCACAGGAACACGTTAGGAAGGCTCCCAGGCCCATGGCGTCAGCTGAATGCAGGAACAGTGCCTGCTAGCAACGGGAGCCATGTCCACTACACCTGGAGCAGCCCTAAATGCATTGCTGAATCTGACTCAGTCGACAGATTCAGCTACAAGCTGAACATGGGACGACACTCCTCTATCTTTCAGCCGAAATATACGCCATGATTGCTTGTGCGATTCTGAACCTGAAAAGAGGCTACGTTAACAATTATATTTATATAAACTCAGATAGTCAAGCCGCTCTGCATGCACAAACCTCAGTCATCTAAACTTCGAGGATTGTAGAGGACTGCGCTACTATACTTAATACTCTCGGGGAAAGGAATAATGTGATCCTGTGTTGGGTTCCTGGTCACTCTGACATCGAGGGTAATGAAACAGCGGATGAACTGGCAAAGGTTGGTGCTAGGGAGGCCTTCATTGGTCCTGAGCCCTTTATAGGGATAGCACAGAACCTGGCAAAGCTCACTTTGCTGAACGAGAGCGCGTCTTCGAGCGTCGGAGCCAGGAAAATCCTTCAGTTCCTTAGTGCTGTTGGTCTTGGCTCCGAGCTGTAATTAGTGGTGATCACAATAGATCATTTAAGGGTCGCAGTCATGAGAGGCCTCGTAGGCTCCAAATGAAACCAACCTAATAATAATAATAATAATACGAATTTTTTACGTGCTTGTTGCAGACCTTTTTTTTGGTTTTTAACGTCTTTTTGTCGTAGCGCCATTTGTGAGAAATCTATTTCTCCACTCAGCCAGGTACCTTAACAGCTACTAGCAGCTGACTAGAGAAGTCGCTTTAATTATTGTAATTATGTCTTTTTATTTTATTATTAATATTACTTTTCCGCGATCACCAATGTATGTATTGCGATTTTAAGGATTTCTTTAACATCACAAATTGTTTATAGCTGGAGATACCACACGTTAGAAAAAAAGTAATTGTTATAAACAAGATGTTGTTAAGGTGTTAAAATAATTTGCTTCCATCTCAGATTATCAAACCCAATTATTTCAGCAACAATTTTAATTTGATTACTGCGTCGTTATCAAGGTTATTACAAAACTTTTACGATGCTGATAAGTTTAATAAAATGTAATTTGTTTCAAACAGATGTTTTCTTGCCATCGTCAAATTACCATAATTAATCAAGTTCGAATTAACTTTATTGATTATAACGACTTCTGGTTGAGTGGCTTGCACACCAGTTTTCATGGTGTCGCCATCTCTAAGGTTTCGGGTTCGATCTCCGGCCGGGTCAATCCATCTGCCGGGTCTGTTGCAATCCATTTTAAATGAGTAAACAAAACTGTTTGCTTAAAATTCTAAAGCAATCACTCAATAAATCCAATAAGGAACACTTTCAGGTATATTTCGAAGATTTAGACTTGATATTTTATCACTGTTTTCAACAATATTCATTTGAATAGCATTGTAAAATCGTATTTGAAAAATGAGTTTATTTTTCAATTACACATCTATGATTTGTCTGTTGTTGCATACTGCTGTATGAAAGAAATGACTCAATTAAACAAATCGATTCATTCAATTAATTAATCAATTTGTAGTTGGCATTACTATTGGCCATCACAAAACTGTCTGATATACTCCACTATCGCCTCAGACACTTATACGTCTCGCTACTTAAGTACATGACGTGACCATACGTCTCGCTTTTAAGCTTCATGTCCCGCTGTCCCCGAAATATTTAAAAATGTCTCGCTTTGACAAAACAGGATACACGTGACAATAAATTTAAAAAAACGGCATGAAAGCGAAAAATATATAAAGCCTGCCCATCAGACTACAAGAGTTCTTTTTAAAACTATAACTGTCATAAGCATGTGTTTTATATTTAAAACAATAATAAATATATGGGCGTCCCGGTCTAAACGTCAAATAGTTATTTGTTATGCAAGGCTGCAAAGTTGTTGTTTGGCGCAAGTGCTTGTATTGAAACTTGAGCAAGCGAAGGCACCCAAGATTGAACCACGAGCGTAGCGAGGGTTTCGAGACACGAGACGCAATACAACTTTGCTGCCGAGCGAAACACACAACTTTTCATCTCACTATAGCGAGGAAAACGGTAGGTGAAAGAAAAACAGTTGAACTATTACAAATCATTTTTTCATCACCTCTAGACTCAGACTCGCTCATGTTTTGTTTCTTTTCAATTTATTACAGTACAATGCAATCCAAAGTATTGAGATTGAAGTGATTAAATGAAAATTGACCGTGACCGAACGGTTACCATGCAGGACTGCCACGCAGAGGTCCCAAGTTCGATTCCCG